>NC_090265.1:605326178-605626178 GCF_040414725.1 Anabrus simplex | reverse complement strand
GGATTCAAGTAAGTTACCCCTCTTCTATGGACAAAGACATTAGGGAAAAAGTATATTTTGTATTTTAATAAAACAACGTGGAGTTTTATGCAACTGTCAATACTATGATTATAGCCATGGGACCTCAGTTTTATGTGAAATCTGAACCATAGGGATGCAACATTACGCTTTAAAAATCCAACATGTACTGGCCAACATCTGGAGAGTGGCAGCCGATGACAGTGTCACTCAGATATCACTGCGCCCCATTACATTTAAAAGCCAAATGTTAGTTTTTTAAGTAGTTTTAGTTACTACATAACAATCTGATTCCAAAGGAAAAATGATATCATCTCTTCTATGTGCATGTTTAAACAATGCACAGTGTGTACAGGGAATTTTCTGCGCAGCAAACTTAGTTATGGTCTGTTGTTGGAGAAAGCAATAAGTTGATGGCACAGACAGGCTGGGTCATTGGCACAGCCTTCAATGACAAAGGTAAATAATATGTGAAGGTAGACAATCTCTAGCCAAAATACTGGTGACAATGTCCACTAATGAAGAACAAATTTTTCGTGAAGATGAACAGTTTGCAGAAAAAGCGAAATTAAATTTTTTAATGTGGTTTCCTAATCCAGGTTGTAACTATTCCTACCACTACTCTAACACCTTAATCTCCTTCACACAATATACATTACATTTGTTGAGCACCAGTTGCTGTAAAAAACAACAAAATTCGAAGAGCATGCCTCTTATCTCAATTATTCTCAAGGCGTGAGGTGATAAACTCACACATCTGGCAATATACAGGAATATAGATCAGGACAATTGTAGATTACGGTTGCATTTCCACAACTGAGGATTGTACTTGGAAATAGAATAACTTATTATTATTAAAAGAAAACTGAATTTATGACTATACTTTACGTCACAATGAACTAGCATTGCCGTACTTTAATTTTTTTTTTTTTTTTTTGCTTTGCGTCGCACCGACACAGATATGTCTTATGGCGACGAAGGGATAGGAAAGGCTTAGGAATTGGAATGAAGCGGCCGTGGCCTAATTAAGGTACAGCCCCGGCATTTGCCTGGTGTGAAAATGGGAAACCACGGAAAACCATCTTCGGGGCTGCCGACAGTGGGGCTCGAACCCACTATCTCCCGATTACTGGATACTGGCCGTACTTAAGTGACTGCAGCTATCGAGCTCGGTGTACTTAAATTTAACACAAATAATGTATTCAGTGAGATTTGCTGTTACAGAAACAGAAAATTTAATCTAAATAAAAAAAGCTATTGGCATGAACTTGAAGTGAAATATGATATCGCCGCTGATTACATTCTTCTTCATGTTATTAATGCATAACATGTTGGATGCAGTAATTACCTGATGTCTGTACACACTACTGTTCCTGGAAAAACCACTGAGTTGAAGTCAGAATTAGTCTGCTGTAATCTTATCTTCTTATGTAACCTGGAGTTGACCTATATTTCCTTTCCGAGTGTAGTGACCTCCAATGCGGTTACGTCCACTCAATATTTATAGGTAGAAATTGGGAAACTTTATTGAAACACATTGTCAAGTCCCTCCTCACAAGTAGATGATGTTTCACTATCAGCCCAGTATCAGTCTCTACTCAGATCAAACCACCACTTGCAGACCTCTTCGACGATTCTAAGACCTCTTCAAACACTTCTTAGAATACTTAGACCACTTCCTAGCTCAGACCACCACTCTTAGACGGGTCAACTATTCTAACCTCTACTTTTATAAACTCGTAATTATCACTCATCTCCCTATCTCGTCATTCCTTCCACATACACACACGGTAGCTAGCGAATACAGACACTCGGTTGAAACCACATTCTGAGAAAAAAAACACGTCGTCTTGGTTTCGGAGAAATACGGTATCACTCCAGAGGCTTCTGTGGCAAACATTTCAGTTTTCTTCTTCAAACGGCGTGTTTAATCGCGGACGTTGAACGTCATTCATTTCTCTACATACGTTTTCATGATGCATATATTATTAGATTTCCATGCATTTGTTGATTGTATTCAAATTAAGCGATCGTTCACTTCAGCCTTTATTTTTAAGGAGTTAACAAATGCTATCGGCCACGTTATTTGCGCATTTATTACGAAAACGTTTTATCCCCTTTTGTTTTGAATTTTCTTTATAGAACAGCAGTCGACGGGTATTACTAATCGACTCCAACATCGCCTTTGAATGTCTACGAGACAGCTCGCAAATGCACATAGTGAGAAAACTATACCGTGCCAAAGATGATCGATCGCATTTTGTGGCAAACGTTTCAGTTTTCTTATTGAAACAGCATCACCTATCCTAACTTAACTGTACTATACGTATGATGAAAACACACTTCAAGCGCCAGTAGAGAAGTTATAACCTTCTCGCTATAAATTTACACGATAATAGCCTTTCCGTAATTTAACCAGGCGCAAGAAAATATAAACTAACCTCTGAAATCAATTATGCACTCTGCCATATTTCGAGGTGTATCCCATTAATACTTAATTGCAGTATTTTGCATTAAAATTACACGATCGTTTAGTCAGCCCATATTTTTAACGAGTTAACAACAGTTATCGGACACGTTATTTACGCATTTATTATGAAATATGCCCTCTTTCATTTCGAATTTTTGTTTCGGATCAGTAGTCGATGGGTATTACTAATCGACACCGACATCGCCTTCGAATGTTGACGAGAGAACTCGCTAGTGGAAATAGCGAGATAACGATAATCGATTGCATGCAACATAATACCAATATAATGGTCATTTATTGGACATTATAAATTTTCCAGCTAACTCATTCTTGGTTGCCTGCGTTTCGTAAGTGTCTGGAGTGCTTGTAGTGGGCTTTAACTGCCTGCTTGATGTAGGGGCAGCCAGGATAGGAGGCAGCGTGACTGCCTTCGCAGTCAGCGCACCTCGCGTGGTCCCTTGGTATTGTGCAATCGGTATGGCGGTGGGGGCCACCACACCTATTGCAGCGAGTGCCTTCCGTGCAGGATGCAGCGGTGTGGTGGAGCTTTAGGCAGTTAAAGCATTGTATGACAAGGGAAGAAGGTGTAGTTAGTGTCTTGGGTAGTGTAGGTGTGTTGGTGTGTGTAGTGAGCCTGGGAGCAGGTTTTTTGCGCCTCCTCCCAGTCTGCGTGTTTTTGTCTGGTGAGTTTGGGATTGGGTTGTTAGGCCCAGAACCCGTGTCTGTTAGTGCAGGTGGAGGGTTGGTTTGGGCTTCAGTGGACTGGGTAGATGAGGGAGTAAAAGGCTGGGTAATGGTTTCAGAGTGAGTGCAGGATTCACAGGTAAGCTGAGCTGGAGAGTCTGGTTGAGATGAAGAGTTGTCGGTTGGGTTGATGATGATAGGTGGTGGGATATTGGCGTGTTTAAGTTTGTTGAGGATGGTTTGTACGGATTTGTTGTATAAGGGGGTGATGATTAAGTGGTTATTGTGCATACTGTGGAGGCCACTGCATAGGCTATTTGAAGCCACCAGCAGTGCCAATGCACTATGAGAGCTATGTCTCATTTCCAAAAATAGATGCCTGCCTGGCCATCAAATGATGTAGACGTTGATTCCCATAGGGAACCTAAAATATTTGTCCTGAATGAGTAAATTTATAATACCAATATAATGGTCTGTTATTGGACATTATAAATTTTCCAGCTAACTCATTCTTGGTTGCCTGCGTTTCGCCCTCGTGTGCTAAGCTAGGCTCGTCAGTTGGGACTTAGCACACCACCCAAGACGCAAGGCTAGTGCATACTGTGGGGGCCACTGCATAGGCTATTTGAAGCCACCAGCAATGCCAATGCACTATGAGAGCTATGTCTCATTTCCAAAAATAGATGCCTGCCTGGCCATCAAATGATGTAGATGTTGATTCCCATAGGGAACCTAAAATATTTGTCCTGAATGAGTAAATTTATAATACCAATATAATGGTCCGTTATTGGACATTATAAATTTTTCAGCTAACTCATTCTTGGTTGCCTGCGTTTCGCCCTCGTGTGCTAAGCTAGGCTCGTCAGTTGGGACTTAGCACACCACATCATGCATGCAACATAATCGCTGGGGTGCATGAATACCGGTAACAAAAAAATCGTGCGTGCTTAATCACTCGTAATAACGGATGCATCAGTGATAGGGCTCTCGCTGTACCCAAAGGATAATACACAATTTAATATAGGAATTTTGAAGGGACAGCAAAAACTTGCCGTTATAACGGGGTTCTCGTTATATGCCATACTCGCTATGGCAGACTTCTACTGTATACTGAAGCCTTACCAGTTCTCCTTGAAATTAGAATGAAGCCTGCTTGAAATTAACAGAAAAAGGAATCATAAAAATGTTTAATCACAACATTTTTAAAAATATTTCTAATTTACTGTCAAAAGTTCCATCTTAAAACATGAAATCCATCCCACACAGTACCAATCAACAAAGTTTTGCCTCACAAAGAAGAAATTTAATCACTCAAATGATATGTAATTTTGGCTAAAAAGGCAAGGTCAGCAAGCCAGTGCATGCGTTCTTACACCACATGGCCACGGTGACAAAGATTAGTGGGAGGATCAGCCCTAAGCAGGCACTGGGCAGCGTCAAGGCTTCCTAGTCCTTAAACACAGAGGCCTGCAGTATGTGATTTGGTACTTAAATTCTATTTGAGTGTTCAGTTCACGATGTACAAAGAATTGAAACAAATGGATCATGCAAAGATGTTGATGTACTGTGAATGGCTCTTGAGATCCATAAACCAATATGGAATTAAAGTTTTAAATTAAATGTTCTTTACAGCCAAGGCAAGGTTTCACTTATATGACTACCGTAACTCTCCAAATTCTTCCAGCATCTGTTATGATTGTGGTGAGTACACAAATAAGGTTTACTTTCATTACAAGGATAAGTTCGAGCTACCAGAATAATTGCTGTTACTAGCACGCTCTACAGCTCAGAGCCACTGCAGATAAACTTCCCTGGTGCACTGTATTTCATTCCAATTACTTGATCGATGCGGTAAAGTGTTTGATAATTACCGTTTGGGGATCTGCACATTCCGCTCCAACCAGTAAACAACCATATTTATTGGCTTTCTGTATTCTTCTCAGAGGTTGGCGAGGAGGAACAAAATCTTCAGGAGGGATATAGCGTATCACATGGTTGTCTACCACCTGAAATAAATGATTTAATCAATTTAGTATCAGTCTATCTAAATAATTTATTAACATATCTAGACCTAGAACACCTCTATAGTTTCACCAATCACCCACGAAAGTTTTAAAAGGTCAAAGACAAGCTTGCATCTTGACATCTACAAGGTAAGTATACTAGCGAATGACGGAACCAGTAAATGACGAGATATAACTTTAAACATTTTTAATAAATGCTACCAAGCTTCTAAACAATCAAAGAGTATGCATATAGGTAGTTCATGTTTTGTTATCCACTAGTCTAAAAATTGATGCAACTTAATGACTGGAACAATATAAATATGCCTTTCTGATATTTCAAAATGAGTAAAAAAATTATTTATACCAGTACAGTCCTTCACATACTTCCAAACTGCTGTGAAATATAGAATTAAATAATGAAGTCCTTATAACTTGGTTTTATTTCAAATCATTTACCGGTGCAAGACTAGTCAACGAATAGAATGAAATGGGCACTCATTGATGTTCAAACAAACAGGAAGTTTGCCACATTTCTTATATATCCTGTCATATTTTGGGGTACTAAACCAAGTAATTCAATTGAAGAAAATTTTGTATTCTTAGATCATTCATTTCAATAAATGTGCTATTATATGACACTTAAAAGGCCTCTTATTCTAGTCAGTTTTGCTTCAAACCTCACTTTGAGCATAAAAGGCTTCTATGACACAAAGTCTTCAAAACTCGTTAATAAAAGAAAGCCAAAGTGAACACTGAAACAAATGTTGGAATTATTGAAAGATTCAAAAACAGCAAATTGGTGGGCATCACTTAGTTTATGGAGCAAGAAGATGACTCTCCATTGTTGGACATTTTTAATTCAGAGAATTAGAATGGACATTAGAAATTAAATGGTTGGTAGTAAAGTTCAGATGAAAGAACTTTAAATAACATAAAAATAGGTAAGAACAAGTCAAATGGATTATTCATTTCTCCCCTCTCTTTCATTGTGATGAATAATCATGGTTCTACTGTATTCCTCCATGCAGTTGTGCCTAGGCTATAATCAAAGCCTCCTAACAGTCTCAACTTGACAATTTCTGGAAATAAAAATTAACAGAAATTTTCAAAATTCCATTTCTAAATAATCAACTTTTATTCCCTGAGTACAAAGAGAATTAATCATAATGTTTCTTAAATAGTGAATCAGATTACTAGAACAAATTCCACTGCTATAGTAAAACTATGAATCATGCTAACTTGTAACAGGGTGGTGAGTAATTTTTCTCCATTGTTCAACCACATAGGGTAAATTCCTATCTTTCGAGCAATTAAACCTGTTCGTCTGTGACCAGGAGCCCACACTCCTTTCTCCATAGGCTCGATTTTGAGAGGACTTTGTTGATAAGTGGTGACACCTCCAATTACTGATGGCAATCCATATTTGTCCTGAAGCACTTCTTTGATGAATGCTGTATTTTCATGCGTTAAGTCTTCCTTGTGCCGCTAAAAAGAAAGGAAAAAAAAAAGAGATTACCTGAGTGAAATAAATGATCGGTTCCAAGTAACCATCACAAATAACAGTATACAGAAAAACAAAGAGTAAGTTACAGAAATTACAAATATGCTCTGAACATCAAGATACGTTATTAGAACATGCAAGGCTGAGCGGGGATGTGTGTTCTCAGGAGGATACTCCTACTAGGTATATGGTGCTTCCATCCAGCGGGATGTGTATAATGTCTGGAATTTTGGGCATAGTTGCACATGTAACAGGCCCTTCTTCAAACAGCACACATTCGGTCACACCCTCCACAGAGAGGATCGAAGATCTAGGGACCCATTAAGCTGCCCATTAAGGCAGCGTGATCATATTCATGGGACCTCCAGTTTTATGTGGAATTTGAATCATAGTGACATAACAAATTCATTTTTAAAAATCCCACAAACAATGTTATGAAATCAAACCACAGCTGCCTTGGCAAGAAGCCAATGACAATGCCACTTGGTTACCATGCCCTGCAGACAAATTTACTGAGCTCAATATTTTAGATATCAGTATCAGAAATTAATTAACTCCATCATATTCAGTTCTTAGAACCAGACAGAGGACCAGTAATAAACTTGTGAGTTCTTGCAATTAAGATCTAATTTAAGACATTGATTTAATAATACCTCAATGGATGCATTAATATCCACAGAATAGGTAAGACAACAAGATGAGCTTTGGAAGATTGTCCTGTTAAATTTGTATAAGAACAGATTCAGCCTGGGATGAAATAAGAAGAGTACGAAAAATACATGAGAGTACTTACAGTTCTCTCCTTCTTCAAATACCAGCTTGGATAGCGTGGAGTAGGCTTTGGTAACTTCACTCCCCGTGTTTGAATCGTAAGAGCATCAAACCTGTTTAACAAATATAATTTGGAAGAAAATCTTTTCTATTTTATTTTTTAATCGAGCATATTATAAAATAAACATGGTTGAAATATATACACATAGATTATAAGCAGTCAACAGCCTAAGATATAAGTAAACTCAAATTTACATGCAAATAGGGGCTCATAAGTGGAGAAATGAACAACAAACAAAAAGTAAGGATAAATTTTATCATTATTAATGTGATCACTGTCCACTGCATGGGATCGAAAAAAACATGAACATGCTTTTTTTTTTAACCCACACATTTCGGCCAGGATTCAAACTACGGCTGCTTTGACGAGAAACCTGTGACGATGTCAGTTTTCGGGCATCCCACATAAATAAGAACGGCACTGGCGCTCTTGTAGACCAAGGGCAGACGTAAGAAACCTGCCCCCAAGTCTACACAACCCAGTAACCCTGCCTCACGTCCCCACCCACCCACGCACGCACACTCCTCAATAGTCACAATGTGCTATAATTGCCTCAAACTAAATCACACCGCTGCTACGTGCACGGAAGCCACCCGCTGCAATAGGTGTGGTGGTGGTCACCGCCATACAGATTGTAAGGTACCTAAGGCCCAGGCGAAGTGTGCCAACTGCCAAGGCAGTCATGCCGCTTCGTTCCCTGGATGCCCGTTCTTTAAAAGGGCAATTAGAGCACATTACAAGCACGCACAACACCTACACACGAACAATAACCCACCCCCACTCCTAAACCAAGTTCCTTTCAGTCCGCAGCCCCGCCAAGACAATGCAACCCTCCTCCTATCAATACTAAGTCTCCTATCTCCTCTCCTCTCTCTCCAAGCACCCGCCATGCCAAGTCAACAAATTCTTATCCAGTAAAATGCCCCGCCAAGATATTCAACTCCTACGCCAACTGCAATGCCAAGAAAATAACCTTCTCCTTCCCAACCTACCTCGTCCGAAGCGCTGTAAATGTAATCAAGCGTCACGACTACGAAGCAACATCGGGAGTGGTCACCACTTGGATGGGTGACCCTCCTCTGCAGACTACGTTGGACTACGCTCTACGCAGTACCAACGTTTATCTCTCCAACCGCCCCGCAAGGGGCCAGGTCATATCCTGACCAGTGAAGAGTCAAAATTGCAATCAGCTACACCAACAAAGTGAAGTAATCGAGCTAGCATTCTGAAGAGATAGCACTCAAGGCCCAAAATGAGGTCGAAGGGCTACAATCACTCACTGGTCCTTCGGGACCGATGAGAATAGCTGCTATGTCTACATAATATTAGCCTCCCAACCAATATCTATAAACCTCAGATAAATAACAAAATTACGTATCTAAAGCTGAAGATAATGCTAATGACACAATATCAAACAAAGCAGTGTGCTCGGGAAATAATGTTATTATAATGCTCAATTCAAGAGAGATTGAGGTTAGAAAACCGTTCGAAGTACCGTAATAAGCATAATTGAGAAAGGAACATAATAATAAATCCAAAGTGAAATGTATACAAATTACGTATGCACCCTGTTTATGTCAGCACTGACCTTTTAGTCAACAATTTAGTATTTGCTTGAAATGTATGAATCAACGTAATCGCACGAGCGTGAACCGTGGCCATCTTGTAAAATTTAACATTTGTTGACGTTTCGCAGCTGTAGTGAACAGTCACGAAGTAGGCATAGGGCGTAAAACAATAATGTAATGAAGTATTCCTACAGTAAATTAGTAATATGAACACTGCCGTGTCTACTCTTAATCCTCAAGTATATGGTAAATACTTTTTTTCGATTATCAACTTTAACTGTGTAATTTATTTATTGTTTGTTCTTTATGTGCTTGTTTGGGGGCCCCTATTTGATATGAAAAACGGGGAGCAGTACGCATCATGTGTGTGGAAGGTCGTGATACGAATATCTGTCAAAAATTGTATCGGTCATTTTCATTAAAGAAACATAATTATAAGTTTGCTAATTCGCTTATTGTATCTGTGGTGCGGCTGGAGGAATGAAGACATTCATATTCTTAATATAATTATTATTGGCTACCGTACATTGTTCAAAATTTCCTCGCGAATGACTTTCAAGTTACTTGTTCGAAATATTTCACCATCATGTCGCTTTTTTGGGTACCTGGAAAGAATTCGTATCATGAATACCGTACTCACTTTTTCATGTTGACGTTTCCTGGAATGTTTTTGTTGAAGTAAGAGTGTGAGAAAATAAAATAATTGCCCACAATGTAATTGCATATTATTGTGTTCAGTGAAATCTTTCAGTGAACTTCCCTGAGTTAAACAGATGTTGGAGAGAGATTTCTGGTACAGTTCAGTTATGCATTAAATATGTCTGGTTATTTGGCCTAACTTCTACTACTGTAAAGAACTCAGTGGAAGGATTTTACTGAAGATAACCTTCAGCTGTGTGGGATTATAATTTTTTCTTGAAACCATCATTCTCATGATCTTGTAGCAAACTTTTCATACTGTCAAGAACAATGGGTGTAAGGCCCTAAGGATTGAGATCTCATCAGGGTAGTAGTACTTACAATGATTATATGTGCTGGCATTTTAAGTCTTCCCTACAGAAAACTGGGAAATGAAGACAAATTGCTGACAAAATCGCATTCACTGTTCGGTTTGGAAGAATTAAAGATCTTTCCTGAATACTCTGTGCCACACTTAACTATCGCCTTCTTTAGTCTAGGATTATATATTTTTAAACAATTGGCTTTACATTGCACCGACACACATAGGTCTTATGGCGAAGATGGGACAGGAAATGGCTAGGAGTGGGAAGGAAACGGCCGTGCCCTTAAATAAGGTACAGCCTCAACATCTGCCTGGTGTGAAAATGATAAACCACGGAAAACCATCTTCAAGGCTGCCAATAGGGGGGTTTGAACCCACTATCTCCCGAATGCAAGCTCACTGCTGCGTACCCCTAATTACACGGCCAACTCGCTCAGTATTCTAGGATTATCAGTGAGATTTAAACCATCCAGATTCCAAATATCTTCATTTGGATCATTGGTCAAAACTACTCCCAGATTTGTAATGTCTTCCAACAGTATCTCCTTATTTAGTGCAGATCTATTGCATTTAATGTTAGACACAAATAACACTGAGAGAGTCTTGTGATGCTGCAGAAATCCTGCAAGCCACTCCTGACAAAGCAAATTGTTCTGTTTGAATTAGGTAGTTTCATACTTGAACAAACAAATCCTGTGACCAAATCAGAACTCATTTCACAAAGCCTCCTCTTCTTGACTGAATATGGGTTTTGTCAGTCTTTAATCTGTTTATAATATCTCTTCTTGGAATATTAAGTTTCATTGACATCTCTGAGAAAACTCACCGTTGCTTAATACCGATAGACACCTAAGATGTTCTTTGAGAAGTCTAGATATTTATTGACACCAGGTTTCCTTTAATGTTTACTTGGCAACTTGATAGAAAGAACACATGTCAAATGAGAGAAGAGTCTTTTAATTCATCCACCTAATGTGTGTTCACATACTGTACTTCAATATTAGACTGCTATAATATTCTTAATTTGTTGTTAAAAACTATAATTTACTCCCTGTGGGTGGAAGACGCCGATGAAGAATACACCTACGGCATCTTCTGCCTGTCGTAAGAGACGACTATAAGGGGCAACCTAGGCGCGGACATGGATTGCGGTTTGGGATAATCTGTTGGACCTCCTGTGGATGGGAGAGGCTGAATACATCCACAGGTAATCCCTGCCTGTCGTAGAAGGTGATTAAAAGGGCGATGGTCCCCTCTTTATTTTTTTGTTGTTTTTCCAAGGGTCAGTTGTAGACCATTTCAAAATTTCTGATGTGCGTGCTGCTTGGAGATGGGCCTCTTACATGTGTGATTACACCCAAAAGCCCGCATTTGTCCACCCAGGAATCTTGCGGCTGGGAGCGCCATGTACCTTGGCAGTAGTATCTGCCTGACAACACAGGTCCCCGCACAGCCGAATGCCAGAAGGACATATTATTATTAATTATTTATTAGTTCTTTTCCCTATATTTAGTGCTCTGTACACGCTATGGGGTACGTGCTATTGCGGGTGACTGGAGGAAGGGAGTCCTAGTTCTCATTGCTTCAGTCATTCCGTATTAGGCATCGTCCAACATCGGACTCCGGGCAATACCTGCCATGACCAGGTGGGTATTGCCTTGGCTGCTTGGTTCAGCTACAGAGACCCCTGATCGGAGTGGGTGGCATTCAGGGAGGATGATTTTGGACATGGCTTCAAAACAAAGTCGCCCCTCTCAAGGTGGTCCCCCACCGAAGTCTTTAACGTTTGCTTCCCTGAGAGGTTCAACTCCCTGGGAACATGCGCAGCGTGAAGGAATGGGATCCAGCTTCTCTAGGTTTCTGGTCGCTACCAGAAACGATGGGCATGATTTTAAGCTGGTAAAATCGATTCTTTATAGTGGACACATTGAAGGCGTCTACGGCGAATTTGAGGACCTCAAGAAAGTGCGCAACGGTAGTTTGCTTTTGAAGACTCGTATAGCACTCCAAGCTGATCAGTTGCTTAAGTGCGACCACTTCGGCGAAATCCCTGTCAGAGCGGAGGAGCACAAGTCCTTGAATCTGGTTCGCGGTGTCATCTTTCACCGCAACCTTATTTTGAACACTGACGACGAGTTGATGGAAGACATGAAGAACTGTGGCGTGACACACGTCTGGCGCATTACGGGCAAGGTCAACGGTGAAGACGTGCCACTCGTGCCTTCATTGTCTCTATCAAGTTGTCAGTGTTACCAGAGAAAGTCAAGGTAACAACTTATCGTTGCTATGTGAGGCCGTACATCCCGCCTCCTATGCGATGCTATCAATGCCAGTGTTTCGGACATATGGTATCTCGTTGTTCGAATCCGTCCGTATGTGGTACATGTGGACGAGTAGCTCACAGCACGGAGCAGTGCACAACTCCATACAAGTGCACTAACTGCTCTGGTTTTCATTCTCCTCGGGATCGGAACTGTCCCTGAGTAAGAAGAAGATCCAGGAGGTCAAGACCCTGGATGGTCTTTACTACCAGGAAGCGCGCCGTAAGTTTAATTCCATGAATACACCTGTCCGTACACTCGATTAAAGCATGATAGCTCAGAATCTTCCTGGTTCGTCATTTACGACATCGTCACCTGTGCTGATCGCTGTGCCCAAGGCGACTGTTGCTCCTCAGAGCAACGTTGCAAAGAGTAAAAGCTCAAAAGGGGGAACCACCCCACCTTCGACCAACCAGAAGTCTGTGCCGGCTGGCAGTTCTAAGCTGGCCCAGCAATGGGTGAAGGCTAAGTCTCCCCCCCAGTGAGAGGTCGGCGAAAGCCGTGCCCCAACCGGCGGAGGCGGCATCGTCGACCAGAGGTGGGAAACCAACTCCCAGCCTGTCTAAACCAGAAAAGAAGGTGGCGAAGAAGAGCTGCAAAAGAGAAATCATGCCCTCCATCCGGAGGGTATGAGTCTGCACCAGCAGGTACTCGTGCTCCAAAACCTGCGTGCTCTCCTCATAGGGGAACTTCCCGCACCTGAAAAGCTTCAAAGTTGTCATAGCAACAGTGTGTAACGTTTATTTTCTACCAGGCCAGCCTCTTAACATAAATGATGTCAGAGATCTTATAGATCAGCTTCCACCTCCCTTCATCTTGTTGGGCGATTTTAACGCCCATCACCCCATATGGGGCTCTGAGACGCCTTGCCCCAGGGGACTAGAGCTGGAGAGATTAGTAACAGAACTGGATTTATGTATTTTGAACACAGCAGAACCAACTCACTTTAGTGTATGTTACGGCACATATTCTCACATAGACATAAGTCTATGCAGCTGAACGTTGGTTCCGCTGTTTTGGTGGAATACACACGATGATCTCTGTGACAGTGACCATTTTCCCATCCTGCTTACTTTGTTGAAACATAAATCCGTCGAGGCTCCCCCTCGATGGATTCTTAAACATGCTGATAGGCTAAAGTACATATCACTAGTTGTCTTTAACGACGATATCAGTCGGACCGTCGGCGAGGAAATAACTTACATCACCCAAGTTATTCTTGCTGCTGCTGAGGAATCCATTCCGTCCTTCTTGGGGACTCCTCGTCGAAAACTCATTCCTTGGTGGAATGAAGCAATAGCAGCAGCTATCAAAGAATGCCGTAGAGCTCATAAACGTTACCGTAGGCAGCCTAATGTGGCCAGCTTAGTAACATTTAAACAACTCCGCGCTAAGGCGCGAGTCCTTATTCACCAAAGTAAGAAAGCTTCATGGGAGAGATATGCGTCATCTATGACATCACAAACTCCATCATCTCAAGTGTGGACTAAACTTCGATGTATTTCGGGTATACAAGGATCATCTTCTGTATCGGGAATTTCCATTGCAGGCAATATCGTCACTGAACCACTCTCGATTGCTAACCATCTAGCTAGCCATTTCGCAGTTGTGTCTGGCTCCGGGAATTACCATAATGATTTCCTCGCTCTGAAGCGGGAGGCAGAACGTCATCACTTCAGTTTTGCCACTCAAGCTTCAGAGGACTATAATGTGCCCTTTACGGAGTGGGAACTCCGCAGCGCATTAGCGCTTTGCAAGGACACATCTGGACCAGACAACATCCATAACCAGATGTTGAAACACCTTAGTGAGGACAGTCTTCTATATCTCCTTCGTGTGTTCAACCGAATCTGGATGGGGGATAAATTTCCGTCTCAGTGGCGAGAGGGCATAGTAATTCCTGTCCTCAAGCCTGACAAATATCCTAAGTATGCAGGAACTTACAGACCTATTTGTCTTACAAACTGCCTGTGTAAGCTATTTCAGAGGATGGTAAATTGCCGACTTGTGTTGTGTCTGGAGAAACAAGGACTCTTGTCCGAGTACCAGTGTGGTTTTCAAGCCGCTCGATCGACCACTGACCACTTGGTACGCATGGAGAGCTCTATCCAGGATGCGTTTCTCTGCAACGAGCATTTGGTAGCTGTTTTCTATGACTTAGAGAAGGCCTACGACACCACATGGCGATATGGTATCCTTTCAGTCCTGCATCAATGGAGATTCCGAGGTAACTTGCCGGTATTGATTGCGAATTTTTTGTCCCTCCGTCTATTCCGTGTCCGAGTAGGAAGGACACGTTCTTAATACGACATTCAATAAAATGGAGTCCCACAGGGATCGGTTCTTAGTGTCACTCTGTTCGCAATTGCCATAAACGGTGTTGTCGCTGCTGCTGGTTCAGCAGTAACACCGTCGCTATATGTGAACGATTTCGCTCTGCACTATAGCTCGCGTAATATGGCAGTCGCAGAGCGACAATTACAGCAAGCTATTAGGAGAATGGAGCAGTGAACTTTAGAACATGGCTTTTGGTTTTCTACCGCAAAGACCTCTGTTGTTCACTTTTGTCGTCAACGTACTCTTCACCCACATCCTGAACTTTATCTAGGAAATGTCGCTCATCCCGTAGTTGACACTTACCGATTTCTTGAACTCCTTTTTGATAGTAAATTATCGTGGGAGCTACATGTGCGGGAGCTAAAAGTGCAATGCACCAAGGGGCTTAATCTCTTGAACTTTCTTACCAGCACTAATTGGGGAGCTGACCGCGTGGTGCTCCTATGATTCTATAGGGCACACGTTTTATCCAGGTTAGACTACAGCAGTGCAGCATATGGCTCAGCAAGACCAAGCGTCCTTACAAAGCTGAATAGCATCCACCACGGTGGGGTTAGGTTGGCAACGGGAGCTTTTCGTACAAGCCCCGTGGCTAGCCTGCTCGCTGAATCAGGGGTACCACCTTTACACTTGAGGCACCAGCAGCTCCTTTTGTCGTATGCTGCAAATTTGCAACAGATGCCACTTCACCCAAGCTATCCTTGCGTATTCAACAATGGACACCGTCTACTATACACTGCTTGTCCTCGAGCAACGCTGCCGGTTGGTATACGCTTGGATAGCAGTTACAGATTGTTTCACGTACCTTCAGTTCCTTGCCTTGTCATACAGCCTAGTGGGGTACCTCCGTGGGTAGTGCGACGTCCTGAAATAATGCTGGATCTGCACACTGGCCCAAAGGAAAACACGGACCCTTTGATTTATCGGAGGCTCTTCCTGACCGTTGTTGGCCAATATCCAGGTTCAGTCATCGTCTGCACGGATGGTTCCAGGACAGAAACGAAGGTGGGCTGCGCGTTCATTGTCGACAATGATAGGTTTCTTTTTGCTCTCTCGGAAACTTGTAGTGTGTACACAGCAGAGCTTTATGCTACCTGTGAAGCTCTGCAGTACGCATTGTCCGATGAGTGCCGACACTTTCTTCTGTGTATTGACTCCTTGAGTTAGCTACAGTCTATTGATATTTGTTTTCCCCGACACTCTCTGGTGCAGCAGGTCCAGGACCTGCTGGCCGGGTGTTCGGATGCCGGCACCAGAATCACGTTTATGTGGCTCCCAAGCCACATGGGTGTGGAAGGAAATGAGTTAGCAGATAAGGCTGCCAAGGAGGCAGTTACACTGCCCCCGTTGCCTTATAAGGTTCCAGCAAGTGATATTTGCGCTCAGCTGAGACATCTGGTTATGTCCCATTGGGAGATGGAGTGGCAGGTCATTCCACTTCCATATAAGCTGAGAGCGATAAAAGGAACAACAAAGGTATGGAGGAGTTCCCTTTGGGCTTCGCGGAGGGAAGCAGTAGTATTATGTCGTCTTCGGATCGGCCACAGTATCCTGACTCACTCCCATCTATTGAAAGGAGAACCCCCTCCGGTGTGTACTTGCGGTGATCATCTTACCGTGGTACACGTCCTTACGGAGTGTATGGACCTAGTCCATCTGCGCCGTAGTCTTAACCTCCCGAGTACAATCTCCCTTATCTTGCGAGATGACGAGCAGTCAGGAGACCTCGTCATCCGCTTTATGAGGGATAGTGGTCTGTTTTATCGTGTGTAATGTCCTTTGTCCTCGTGTATTTGTGTCAATTGAGCTTTTATCCTATTGACTTCATTTTAGTTTGTGTTGCGTATTTTAATGTGTTATTTTAACGTCTAACGTAAATTATGTATATATACTTGTACTACTAGGCAGTGTCTTATTCCTTTGTCTTCTGTATTTTCTCTTATTTTATTAGAAAATAAGGCATTGCGAATTAGATTCATTGATTGTTTTAATCTCATTCTCATTTTTCTTCACCACCATTTTTTTTAACTCTAGTCAGTGGATACGTTTTAAAATTTTAACTTCATATCTCATGTTGTCCATCTTGTTCCATTAGGGGCCGATGACCTTCAATGTTAGGCCCCTTAAAACAACAAGCATCATCATCATCATCATCAAAAACTATAATTTCACTATAATATAAAACTTTTGTTGTGGTGTACAATATGCCCATTCTATAAAGAAAGAGTCTTCTGGGGTAAAATTAGTAAATTATGTCTAAAAAAAGTTGTTTTACAGAAGATTCTTTTCACCTTTAAAAGGGATAAAAAACAAATTTAAAATTGTTGGTAATCAGGATCAGATACTGAGAAAGAAGTATTATCTACAATCTGTGCAAAAATCAGTCTGCAGTGATAGGAATTGATGGCTACGAGAAGGAAGCAGCAATGCAGAAATGAGTGAGGCAAGGCTGCAGTTTGTCCTGTTTCTTTTTTCAGTATCTATATAGAACATGCAGTAAGGGAAATCAAAGAGGAGTTTGGGAAGTGAATCACAGTCTAAGGAGAGGAAGTCAGAACTGTGAAATTTGCCAATGACATGGATACGACATGAATGTCAGAGGATGTCATCATTATTCGAAAGACCGAGTAGCTGTGGACGGTGGGGCAACTAGGAGCATTTGTATCCTGGTCCATTCTGACATATTCATTGAAGAAATGTCGCTAAAAATCGCAGGTTGATGTAGTTACAGTTAGTTGTCAGTAATGACAACAGTGTGCAACATGTACTTTTCACCAGACTATGATCTTCACACTAGTGAACTCCAACATTTGACCGCTCAATTATGTCCTCCTTTTTATTTGCTGGGAGATGTGAACGCCTGCAACACCCTCTGGGGTTCTCCATCCTCCTGCACTAGGAGGAGGATTCTTCAGCGATGGATCCACCAGTTCGATCTTTTGCATGCTCAACACGGGAATCTACACAAACACGGGAATCTACACACTTCAGCACTGTACACGGCATATTCTCTGACCTGGATGTCACATGATGCAGCCATGTACTAGCTCCCTTGTTATGGTGGCAAGAACGCGATGACCTCTGTGATAGGACCCTTTCCCGATACTTCTCTTAAGCCCTTGTATCAAAAAGTCTGCAGTTCTAAAATGTTGGTTAATTTGATGGGCAAAATTGTCAGAGTTATCAAAATGCGCAGTGATGGCCAATGAGGTGCTGGGGTCTGTTGATGACCATGTTTCTTCCATTATAACTGAAATTCTGACTATTGTGGAGGAAACAGTTCCTTCCTTGTCTAGCACTTCTCACTGGAAGCAGATTCCATTGTGGACCGATGAAATTGCAACAACCATACGTGATCATTGAGGGGCTTTTATGCATTATCGTCAGAATGCTATGATGCCCAACCATATTGCATTTAAGCGCTTCCATGCTAAACCGCCTTTCTTGATTTGAGAGAGTAAGAAATCTACTTGGGAAAAGTATGTGTCTTCTATGACGGCATATACTCCTTCATCAGTCATTGTTGAACCTCATCGTGTCATATTTCACAGACACGCCCAGCTCTGGTAGATACAACTCTGCATTCCTACCTATTAAGTGTGAGGCACACCATCTCTCTTTCGCCTCAGGTGCTTCATATTCCTATAACTTGCCTTTCACGGCGTGGAAACTGAAGTGCACTCGTGCTATGCAGGGACATGACTCCTGGATGGACATAACTACAATCATTTTGAGTGACTGATGTATCAGTGATATCCTCACGCTATTCAACAGAATATAGAGTGAAGGAATGTTTAGTGGCGTGAGGGAATTGTAATACCAATTCCCAAACCAGGTAAAGATCCAAAGCGTCTGTATAGTTATAGGCTAATATGCCTCTGTAAGCTATTTGATCGGCTGGTGAACCGGCGACTTGTGTGTGGGTTATAGAAGGGAGAGGTTTCTTGACTAACTACCATTGTGGGTTCTCTCTCTCATTTGTTTCTCACAGATTATGTCGTCAGACTGGAGAGACCGAGCTCGATAGCTGCAGTCGCTTAATTGTGGCCAGTATCCAGTATTCGGGAGATAGTGGGTTCAAACCCCACTGTCGGCAGCCCTGAAAATGGTTTTCCATGGTTTCCCATTTTCACACCAGGTAAATGCTGCCTCTGTACCTTAATTAAGGCCACGGCCGCTTCCTTCCCACTCCTAGTTCTTTCCTGTCCCATCGTCACCATAAGACCTGCCTATGTCGGTGCGGCGTAAAGCAACTTGCAGACTGGAGAGAGCTATTCAGGAGGCCTTTCTGAGGAAGGAAACACCTAGTTGCTGTGTTTTCTTACCTGGGAGAAAGCTTATGATACTGCCTGGCGATATGGGATTTTCTCCACACTACACCTGTGGGGATTTTGAGAAAATTTACCATTGTTTATTGAGAACTTCATGTCCCTCCTGCTCTTTTGAGTCTGAGTAGGGAATGCCTTTTCTCAGTATAACATTCAAGAAAATGGAGTACCACAGGGATCTGTACTGAGTGCCACACTCGTCACAATTGCCTTCAACAGCATAATTGCTGCCTACGTCATTCTGTCCCTGAATGTAGATGATTTAGCTCTACATTTGAGCTTTGGAAGGATAGCGGTTGCTTAGAGACAGCTACAGCAAGCCATTAACCGAGTCGAGAAATGGGCATTTTAACATTGGTTTTTTTTCAGCAGCGGTTACTTCAGTTGTACTCTTCTGTTGGCATCAGCTTGTGCATCCTGAACCATAGTTCTGCCTGTGAAACAATGTATTACCACAGGTAGACTCCTTCAGGTGTACCACAGGGATCCTGTACTGAATGCCACACTCTTCACAGTTGCCTTCAACAGCATAATTGCTGCCTACGTCGTTCCGTCCCTGAATGTAGATGATTTAGCTCTACATTTCAGTTTTGGAAGGATGGTGGTTGCTTAGAGACAGCTACAGCAAGCCATTAATCGAGTCGGGAAAGGGGCATTTTAACATGGTTTTTATATCACAAAATATAAACTTCTTATTATCCGTTTTTATAAGTGACTAACGTGGCAGCTCCACATCTGTCACTTGAAAGTTGCTTGCATGAAGAGACTTAATATGCTTAAATTTCTCAGCAGCACCTCGTGGGGGTGCTACTATGTGTTTACATGGCTGTTGTCCTATCCTGGATTGACTAAGGTAGTGCAGTTTATGGTTCAGCATTAAGAATTTTGCTGACCTTTTAGACAGTATTGCCCATGGGGAAGTTAGGCTGGCAACTGGAGCTTCTCGTACTATTCCAATTCCCAGCCTGCTTGCTGAATCGGGAGTTCCATCCAGATGGCAGTAGATACTCCTTACACTCTCTGCCAAAATTCATGAAATGCCATAACATGCAGGCTATCAATGCATCTTAGGACCCACTACCACCAGAAGTACCAAGACCGACCGAATGTCACACGGCCGGTTGGGACTCAAACTGATAGCTTATGTCATGAGTGAGATATGGCTATTGGTGGTTGTCTTGAGTGAATCCCTAGTGAGGTACCTCCGTGACTTGTTCCATGGCCGGATATATAATGGCTAGATCTGCTCCATGAATCCAAGGTGAACACTGATGCATCTGTTCATCGGAGATACTTCATTCACCAATATCCAGACTCACAACATGTCTTCGTGGATGGTTCTAAGATCGGAGAAAATGTGGGATGCTCTTTCGTCTCCAGTAATATTACTACAAACATTTCGCTTCCTAGTGTCTGTAGCGTGTATTTTGTGGAGCTTATCATCATCTTAGAAGCTGTGCAGTTTGTACTGGGTGACAAAAGAAACCACTTTCTTGTGTGTACAGACTTGTTAAGTTCTCTGGAGTCTGTTGATACATGTTTCCTGCAACATCCACTGATACAGCATATTCATAACCTTCTAGCCAGGTTTTGTGCTGGTGGCACCAGAATCACTTTCGTATGGCTCCCAAGCCATGCTGGGTTTGTGCTAAATGAACTTTAGGATTAAGCTGCAAAAGATGCAAAAGAATCAATACTTCTATCACCTAGACCTGTGAATGTACCAGCTACTTTTGGGAGTTCCGAAGAATGAGCAATGTGGCTGCAAGTATGAACTTCCTGTTCTACCCAGACCGATCGACTCTTATCTGCTACATGAAAACATTGACTCACACTTTGCAGAGTTCAGTGTTTCGTCTGATCAGACATATGAACACTCGGATGAATCATGAATGAATCTGAGTTTTCCTCTAAGGTGATTCATATGTTGCTGTGCTATAAAAAGTAAGTGTATAACAAAACTCTCTCTGCTGCACCTCCTAACAACCCATCCTTCTCACAGCATTTTCTAGTTTGATGACAAGTTGATCGAATTCTTCCTAGTCTTAAATAAAATCAGCTTCATGGTCCGTATCGCACTTCAATAAATTCACAATTAAGTATTTATTTATTTTCCACCTAGTCGATACAATGATTGTTTAAGGCAATTTAATGGTTAAAAGTGGTACATGTTTCGTATATTATCAACATCTTCAGCCACATAACATTGTTTAGATGAAAAATATATAAATTGACAAAGTAATGCTTTAGAGGAAGTGTCCTTAAAATTATATTTTTCATCTAAACAGTGTTATGTGGCTGAAGATGTTGATAATATACGAAACATGTACCACTTTTAACCATTAAATTGCCTTAAGCAATCATTGTATCGACTAGGTGGAAAATAAATAAATACTTAATTGTGAATTCTTCCTAGTCGACGGGTGTCACAGATGCAATAGCATTCGTCGTCATGTTGTGCAGCTTCATTAACGATGTGTCGCCCGTTATGTTTTGCTCTCGTAGAGTTCTTGTGATTTTGGCCCAGGCCAGCTTGAGGGCATTGAATTCACATGTGAAAGGAGGTAAGTTTAAAACTGCGTGTCCATGCAATTTCAGTAATTCATCAAAGCCATGTTCTTTTCTGGTTTTTTGAACTGCTTGATCATTTCAAAAAGCTGACGTTTCATCACTCCTTAATAAAACATCACTTTGTTTTCTTCACTGCTGCAGTAAGGTGCATTGTCAATTATTGTAACATCGCTAGAGGGGAGGAATTTCTCACTCATTCACTTATAAATATTTACCCTATTCATTTGACCATGCTAATGTCCGACTCATTGGCCGAATGGTCACCGTCGAGGCCTTCGGTTCCCGAATTCGATTCCCGAATTTGATTCCCGGCCAGGTCGGGGATTTTAATCGCGCCTGATTTATTCTTCTGGCTCGGGGACTGGGTGTTTGTGTTTGTCCCAACACTTTCCTCTTCATATTCAGACAGCACACTACACTACCAACCACCACTCAAACATGCAATAGTGATTATATCCCTCCATACAGGGTTGGCGTCAGGAAGGGCATCCGGCCGTAAAATAGGGCCAAATCCACATGTGGAAATCAGTTCGCATCCGCAACCCCACAGATGTGGGAAAATCGGCGGAAGAAGCGGATTTGGCCATGCCAATCACCTGCAGCCTTTCCTGCTCTAAACATCAGCTTTGCGCCATCAATAAATCTACTCTTAGAACCAGCATGGACAAGCATCAGCCTGTTTGAAGAACTCCTGTTGGTTCTACCTCCTTGAATACTGTCACTGTCAACATTTTAAAAGTTTTTTTTTTGAACGTCGCACTAACACAGACAGGTCTTACGGCAGCGATACGATAGGAAAGGGCTAGGACTGGGAAGGAAGCTGCTGTGGCCTTAATTTAGGTACAGCCCCAACACTTGCTTGGTGTGAAAATGGGAAACCATGGAAAAACCATCTTCAGAGCTGCCGACATTGACGTTCAAACCCACTGTCTCCCAAAACGAAGGTAACAGTACATGACCCAAACTGTGTAGCCAACCCTCGAGGTCCAACATTTATTAAATGTAAGGTTATTGTCTACCCGAGATCAATCCATATGAATGATGTTCCTGTTCTGAGTACCGGAAGGATAGTGGTTGTTTAGAGACAGCTACAGCAAGCCATTAACTGAGTCGAGAAAGGGGCATTTTAACATGGTTTTGATATCACAAGATATAAACTTCATATTATCCGTTTTTATAAGCGACTAACGTGGCAGCCCAACATCTGTCACTTGAAAGTTGCCTGCATGAAGAGACTTAATATGCTTAAATTTCTCAGCAGCACCTCGTGGGGGCTGACCGTGCAGTGCTACTTCGTTTTTGAAGTGCTACTACGTGGTTACATGGCTATTGTCCTATCCTGGATTGACTAAGGTAGTGCGGCTTATGGTTCAGTATTAAGAATTTTGCTGAACCTTTTAGACCATATTGCCCACAGGGAAGTTAGGCTGGCAACTGGAGCTTCTCGTACTATTCCAATTCCCAGCCTACTCGCTGAATCGGGAGTTCCATCCAGATGGCAGTAGATACTCCTCACAGACTCTGCCAAAATTTATGAAATGCCATAACATGCATGCTATCAATGCATCTTTAGTATCAACTACCACCAGAAGTACCAAGACCGACCGAATGCCATGGAGGTGTGGTCCACAGAAAGTAATTCAATTTTGGAATAAAAATACAGTTCTTCAATAAGGAGTATGCCATGTGCGAATTCATAGACCATCATACAGCCTCATTCATTCTGTTAGCTTTGCTCTGCAATTTCCTCCATGGCCTCAACTGTAAGCAGTGATCCAAGTATGACTGGAATTTGTTGTAACGTGAATACCGGGAGCAATGCCTTGAAATGCAGGAACTGTTGTCTCATCTCTCGTGGAACAGAAGCAGATTTCACATTTATGCGGATTTACTTCCAAACTGATGTTTTTACAACCAGTGACAATTTTCCTTAGACCCATAAGAACCGTATCAGGATCACTGCCGATGATTCCATCATCCAAATAAAATAAGAAGAGGACTTTTCAAGTCTGCGATGACAGGCTGGAATGCAAGACTAAAAACTAATGGTCCTGTTGGATCACCTTGCTGTACCCCAGACTGTGACGAAATAATATGAGACCCGAAATACAGGTTAGAAGGGTATCTATATACTTGCCACAGAAAAGCATAAAGTTCAGGAATTCTATCCTGTACTGCATGTAACATGAAAAATCTATCAATGGTGTTAAATGCATTTCTGAAGTCAATTTTTACTAGATTTTATGCGATGTAGCATTTAAATGTAGGAAAGTTCGTGTAGAATGGATAATGGTTTCACAGCCCTTTGGAATACCAAAGCCAAGTTTGTGAGGATAGAAATACTGGCTATCAGCATCTGTGGAGTATGTGATTAAATATATCATTAAGCATTACCTAGGTTTATTTGAAAATTTGAGCACCTACGAAGTAACCTAGGCTATGCCATTCTGCATAATTTGTATTTCAAGTCCCTCTGTAGTTCCAGAGTGACATAAATCCAAGCTCCCTCTCCAATTTTGATGGTATTCTTTGCACTAGGATTTTAGCCACCATGACAAGCAGATTTTGTTTGAAGTGCTGTGGCTACATAGAAAAAATTAAGTCTCTAATCTCATTAGGAAATCAGTTTATTAAAAAATGGCATTTCCTGAAAAATTGTGTTCTTGGAGATGCGTCAGTTTGGAAAATAAGTCCTTCAATTCCTCCATTAAATAGATAGATTTATTTTAATTTTTGTTTCCATTTAATATGTTCTGAGAAGATGATAACCTAGTTGTACTTCCTCTTAAAACAAAAATCGCCACCACCACCACCACCACCACCATCGCAGTAGGAACTGGCTGAAGTCCAGACATCTAACCAGGGCCATAGACAGACCGGTTTTCTTGGGTCATTTTTCTGGGGCCTGATATGGACGCCTGGGCCATGGTTGGCAACACATATCTAAATGAATAAAAAAAGCGAAAAGTAAATGAAATAAGCCACCAAAATTTTCGAGTCGTACTTGTGGAACGCCTGCAATTTATTAGCAGTTATCTTTATATTGTTGTGTTTGTAAGTAATATAATAGAAAAGGGTAGGTTTTACATTGCTTTGAAGAACCCGCACTATTGTTGTCTACAGGGGAAGAGCGTGTGGTTGTTCAGACTGTCTAACTCTCCCTCTTCTGTGTGTCTCATCGCCCTTCCTTTATTGTTGTAACAATGTTTGTTGCTAATATTGTAATTCATGCTGAAGTTCATTTACCTGTTTGGTTTTTGATCTTAATTTTCTAGTTGAGTGATCGTATTCGTGTATTAATGACACCCTAGTAAGTTTACTTGTTAAAGTTTTTTAACTGTTTGGTTTTCATTCTTTATTTGATTAGTGTTAATAGTATAACATCAGTTACCATGAGCAACTACTATAAACACAAATCAGGGTATCAGAACAGAAAACAAAAAAAGTGTGAGAGACTGAGGCTTTAAAAGGGCAAATGTCTTTGAACAGATTTATAAGATCGTGTTTATCTGCTGATAGTGTGGTAACAGCGCCATTACCAACACCAGTGAACCAACCTTCTGCTTTTGTGATTGAGACAACAGGGCCAAAGACCGTCAATAAAAACTTCTAGAACTGACATGACTGGTCCTCTGAGCCGTTGCCGATTCTACAGCCGATTCGTCCACCTATGACTAAGGCAGCAGTGTCCGGTCCCCTACTGCCGATTAAACTTTTAAACTCCAACTCTGAGGCTGATATAGGAAGGCCCTTACCTTCATCTTCTCTTCTTCGGACTGCTCCATCATCATTTACTGGCATATATTTGGACAATGGATCACAAAATGTTAATATTTAGACTGACATTAAAAAAACACATGAAAAATTTTCTGTGACTTTTCCAATTGATTTTAAGGGCCAAACAATGCCTGCCTTCATCTTTAAAAAGAAACTGGCAAGTAAGGAGTGTGTTCAAAGAGACTGATTATTGTGGAGTATGGCAAAGGCGACTTTGTTCTGTCTGCCGTGTAAGATTTTCAATTCAGGTTTGACTAAGCTCTCAGCTTTGACCTCACCAGATGGATGGTCTACTACACAAAACTGGAGAAAACTAGATGCGACGTCCCTGAACATGAAAAAAGTAAATCTCAAATCTCACAAGTCACAGTGGAAAAACAGAATGAAGAAAGCACCTAGAACATGAAATAAATTTAATTTTGGATCTGTATTGTTAATTATGTTATATAAGTTGAAAAAACTAGTATATTGGCTCCATCTAGTCAATACCTATACGTTTATTTCAAATTCAAAGTTTTAAAAACATCATATTAAAATAGCAGGATATATTTCGGCCGCATTTGGCCATCTTCACTGTCTAGAATGAACTTAAAATGAATATACTAAAAGTTACAAAACATGATTAAAATTCACACTTATATGTTATATGGTACTTAATTAAAATAAGTGCATGTTGAATCATCATCAGATGAAGAAGTTGCTAGATATAATGTGTTGAAGTCAGAACAGTTCCACGTAAAATGACGATGATGTAATTAAAAGTTTCTTCTGTCCTTAAAATTTGTTTCATGCAAAAATAATGACAATTGATTCTGTAAAATTATTGTTCCACTTATTAGAAAACTTCTAAAATGTTACTAATTCACAAATGTAGATAAAATTGATTTAATGCCAGCCAGACCATTTAGTGGAAGTCAACTGCCATCCAGCAATTTTTCAACGTATATAAGCACCTAGAAGGTAAATCTTTGAGCAACCTTTTGTGTAAAACTATCAAACATGAACAAGAAGTATGGTGCAACATTCTTCAACGCCTTCTTGATGTTCTTATAATATGCTACGGGTGATGGTTTGATCTGCCCTGTCAATATATTATCAATTTCTAATTTTGTACAATTATTTTACTCATACATGTTTTGGGAGCCCCAACTCCCTTCATCAGTGATTTCTACCTCATGAAGCAATATTCCTCATATGTTAAGATCTAACATCATTCAGCTATACATAAGATGTCGTCAATATATAACATTATTTTTAACACATTTACAATGGCCATTTCTTGTTATGTAATAGACCACTTTAAAACACTTATAAAAAGTTCAACTGGTTATTGTTATGTTATATAACACTTTAAAACACGTATTAAAATGTCAGCTGGTTTCCTTGGAAAAATCGGCTAAAGTAAAACGTTTCTTGCTACTGTTTTTTCTATGTATGTTTATTGTTGTAGCCCACTTTTGTCACCTTCTTCGCAGGAATGGTGAATGTATCAGAGTAAAAAAAAAAATGCTTAAAGTGGGCTACAACAGTAAACATACACAGAAAAAGTAGTAGCAAGAAACATTTTATTTTTGGCAGATTTTTCCAAGGAAACCAGCTGAAATACGTGTTTTAAAGTGTTATATAACATAAGAATGACCAGTTGAACTTTTTATGTGTCTTAAAGTGTTATATAATATAACAAACATTATCAAGAAATGCTAGTAGCTTTATGTCGCACTGACACAGATAGGTCTTATGGCGACAATGGGATAGGAAATGCCTAGGAGTTGGAAGGAAGCGGTCGTGGTGTTAATTAAGGTACAGCCCCAGCATTTGCCTGGTGTGAAAATGGGAAACCACGGAAAACCATCTTCAGGGCTGCCGATAGTGGGATTTGAACCCACTATCTCCCGGGTGCAGGCTCACATTGCAAGCAACTAATCTCATGTATTGATGAGGTGGATCATAATAAAACTTCGTTATTGCAAGCTCACAGCCGCGCGCCTCTAACCGCATGGCCATCTCGCCTGGTTATCAAGAAATGGTCATTGTGTATGTGTTAAAAGATAATGTTATATATTGGTGATGTCTTATGTATAGCTGAATGATGTTAGATCTTAACATATGGGGAATATTGCTTTATAAGGTAGAAATCGCTGATGAAGGGAGTTGGGGCTCCCAAAACATGTATGAGTAAAATAATTGTACAAAATTAGAAATTGATAATATATTGACAAGGCAGACCAAATTATCACCTGTAGTATATTATATGAACCTAGTCAATATGGACCAACTAAGGACCGAAAATGGTCAAATTTGCCAAGCCTTCTTGATGTAACGTTGTTTCTTGCTGAATGAGGGTTAGCTTTTCGAGGTGATAACAACAGAATTGGTGATTGTATAAACGGCAACTTTCTTGGTATTCTTGAATTATTAGCAAAATATGACCCTCTCCGTAGTGAACATCTGCAAAATGTGGAGCATTCTCAAGAGACTGGAAAGAAGCTTCAATTACATTACTTATCACCGGAAATTCAAAACAAATTTATTGATATTTTTTGGGGCCATTGTTAAAAATCATATCCTGAAAGGACGTGAAGAGGCTAAATCTTTTGCACTGATAGTCAGCGCAACTCCACATTCAGCTCACGTTGAACAAACACCGTTTTTACTCCGATACGTTCCCCATTCCTGAGAAGAAGGTGACGAAACAAAACATGGAGATGAATTCAAACCGGCAGAACAGTACGAAATTCATGAACGTCTGTGGGCTTTTGTGGACTGTTCGAAAAAAGACAGAGAAGCCGTCTACGATCTGATAAAGACGACACTTTCTGATTTCAATATACCTCTGTCTGATCGTAGGGGGCAAGGATGCTATAATCGGAGTAACATGAAAGGAGAATATAAGGGAGTGCAAGCAAGAATGCTGGAGGACAACAACCTTGCCATATACTCGGCATGCGCGTGCCATTCACTCAACCTTTGTGGAGAACAGGCTGAAGTGAGTTGCCATGAAGTGGATACATTTTTGGAGCAGTGCAAAAACTGTACAACTTATTCAGTTCTAGTCCTCAAAAATGGGAAATTCTTCAGAGAGAAATTGGATGCTCCTTACGTTCAACCTCAGAAACACACTGATCTGCACGAATCGAAAGTGTAAAGAAAGTATCAGCACATCTCCCTGGTCTGGTCAAAGCTTTAGATAATGTTTTGATACGTAATTTGTCAGCAGAGTGTCAAAGGGAAATTGAAGAACTTACAATGTACATGAAATTGTTTGACTGTTTAGTTTTGGCATCCGTCTTGTTTGAACCCTTAACAACAGTCGATTTATTAAACAGAATAATTCAATGTTGCCATTGATGCTTTCATGGCCTGTACTTATAGACATAATATAGGTTTTTGGGCTTATGCTGTGTCAAGAAAATAAGGTGAAATTCATTACGTTTCGCAGAGAACTATGCTCTGCGTCATCAGAAGAAAATTTCAACTGTCCTCAAGAAAGGCTTCTAAAACAGTGAGCTTTGAATTTAAATGTTACCCAAAGAAGTGGAAATGGTACATTCGTTTGTCACCAGATGGCTCCTCGGATGCGGTACAGCGCTAGCGTTCGAAGTGGAAGCTGATGGAACTATCAGAATCAGTCTGAGAGGGTCACATAACATAACAGGCGTTCGCACATATGAAGGTATGACATTGGCACAAGTCTGGAATGGAACATCTGGCGATGAGGAACGTACGAATTTGGAAAACATTGAAACGAAATAACAATAGTGAAGGGACAGGGAAGGGAACTGCCTACGTAAATCCTTAATGGCTGGCAGCCCGGTATCACTGAATTGATAGCCAATGTCCCTGTTGAAATTGTTAGGATTTCTACGCATTTCCAAAATAACTTCAAAAATAAAAGGACTCAGCCTGTGGCTCAGATACGTAGACGATGCATTTGCAATAATCAACAGTAATCTCAACAATAGCAATGAAATTTTAGATTTTTTAAATACCCTCGATCAAAATATCAAGTTCACTAAGGAGGACGAGGTCAACAGATCCATTAACTTTTTAGACTTAACTATAACACGCGACAAGAACACATTTGATTTCCAAATTTACAAAAAACCCACCCACGCCCCAATAACAATAAAAAATTCATCAATACACCCCAACTCCCATAAACAAGCTACTTTTTTTAAAGTTTAATTTACAGAGTCTTAAAAATCCCACTATCACCTAAGAGTCTAAAAACAGAAATTCATTATATTAAAAATTTAGCAAAATTCAATGGTTTCAAAATAGAAATAATCAACCAAATAATTAATAAAATAAAATATAAACTAGCAACAAACCTTGTCCTTGATAAACCCAAAAAATCTAAATTTTCCACTTTTACTTACAATAATCCAGGCATCTACCAAGCAACGTCCGACTCGTTGGCTGAATGGTCAGCATACTGGCCTTCGGTTTAGAGGGTCCCGGGTTCGATTCCCGGCCGGGTGGGGGATTTTAACCTTCATTGGTTAATTCCAGTGGCCCGGGGGCTGAGTGTTTGTGCTGTCCCCAACATCCCTGCAACTCACACGCCACATAACACTATCCTCCACCACAATAACACCAGTTACCTACACATGGCAGATGCCGCCCACCCTCATCGGAGGGTCTGCCTTACAAGGGCTGCACTCGGCTAGAAATAGCCACACGAAATTATTATACCAAGCAACAAACCCCCTGAAAAAACAAAACATTAACATTGCCTTTAAGATGACAAACACCAACCGCAGCCTGATTTTTAATCACAATACACTCAACATAAACAATAGTATTTACTCAAACTCAGGCATATACAGGCTCAAATGCACGCAATGTGAAAAATCATATATTGGGCAAACAGGCCAGAGCTTCCTTACTAGATATCAGGAGCACTATAATGCCAATAGACATAACAAGTTTTCAGCCATGAGGCCTCATATGAAAGATACAGGTCATCGTTTCACAACTATCGAACAGGACCTTAAATCATCAAAATAGTAGGCAAAGGAAAATTAATGAACGAATTAGAAAACATTTACATATATTTGGATCAACATTACAACAAAGACCTAAATCTCAATGATCCCGTTTAAAAAAGTCCCTTATACGAGACTTTACCCAATTTATTACAATCTTTAAATCCAAATTTAAATAAAATCCTTAAAAATCTTAAACTAACTTCCAATAAAAAACCCACCTTCCCCTTAAAGGTAACTCCCTCCGTCCCCGCCCCTGCTAATCTTCCACAGCCAATAGCGCGCAAGGTCAATGCTCCGTCCATTTCCTTTCCTCCATCACACCCCTCTCCCTCAGTTCCACACAGATACAACACACGACATTCAAATCTTACTCGTTCCGAGACCATACAGACAACCAGTTCATACCACAAAAATCGAGAACGTAAGTAATGGAATATATCTGTGGCTTGGTTCTAAAAGGGCCAATGTCAAAAAAACCTGTTTTTGAGCTATGAGCATTTGAAGTTTTGCTTATAGTTTTCCAGTTATCTTTTTCAACAAATAACTTTAAATAACTTTATACTTTCTTTGTGGAAGTCATCTTATTAAACGCTAATTTTTTCTATCATATTCTTTAAAAATTGCCAGGTCTCTAATCTTTATTGGTAATCTAACATTATTGGCAAGGGCTTATTTAATTGAACGTTAACTGTTCGTTTAGTACTTAACAGAGACATTGGCCCTTTTAACATGTTGCGAGCCAGGATAAAACGCATTTATATCTGTTAATATCTCTGTTATATATTTCGATGAAAAATGACATTGGCCCTTTTAGAACCAAGCCACAGATATATCATTTCGCCTAATTCAACCGTTTTTTCCTCTAAACTTCATATCTTTTTATTCTCTTTTCATTACAGATTCTTCACCATATATCCTTCAATAGTTAATCTATATTCAAAACTACAGCCAACAACAAGAAAGAATGTTCCTATTTAACTATCGTCTAAGAGTTAATAACCACCCCAGTTAACAAAGATCTATACGGCAACATTCAATGATGAACTTTTTATCACTCCTTCAACAAAATTATGGAGACCGCGAACCCACTTCGTAAATAACGAGATTAATGGATTAATGGATCCAACTTTATCATCTACATAGCGCCATACTACAGTTTAATATCACAAGTTTTCAACAAGAAAGTTTCAGTGTCATCTTAAGTGGCTACTAAGGTCCATTAACCTTCTCTTCAACATGTAAATCAAGTTGCTTTCAGCCAAATTTCACTCGAACTTTGATACGGCAACTTTAGCCATAGACCTTCTTGTTATTATGTGGATAAGGCCTAGTTTGTCTATTTTATAAAATATTTTAAAATATCATAATATCATACCAACTTCAACATTTTCTTCGCAAACATTTTAAATGTTTCAATTGTAAATTATTATTTAAGATCTCATAACAATTTCTCACATTATATAATACTCATTTCCAATCTTATATTCTCATTTTTATATTTTTTACCATGACAATCAGGATCCTGATTTTTATCTTTGAAGTATGAGTATAAAGAGCGAAACATGTCCCTTCAAATTTTAGTGTAATAGGATGTAAGTCCTAACTTTGGAAATTCAATTGTATTGAATAGGTTGATCCTAATAAATTTTGGTAATATCTTAAACTGATGTACATTTCAATACGGACCAAACATGAAATTTGTAACATGTAATTTCCACAGCTTCCCGTATAATCCTGGACCTGTAGTGTCTTGTGTGAGTAAGAGCTCAAGCATCTTGGAACATGACATCATGACCTGACGATAGAGCGTGCTCAGCTATTGCTGATTTGTCTGGCTGGTTGAGATGAATATGATGTTCATGATCTTTGATACGAGTACCAATGGACCGGCATGTTTGGCCAATGTATACCTTACTGCAAGTACAGGGAATTTCATATACCCCAGGATATAAAAGTGGGGATAATTTGTCCTTGGTTTTACCCAGACTGTGAGCAATTTTAGTGATGGTGCCAAACACTGTTTTTATATTGTGTTTGTGGAGGACCTTGGCAATTCGATCTGTGGTATTATGAATGTAAGGCAGGTAGGCAGTTCCCTTCACTTCTTCCTTCTGTGAGCTTTGCTTGGTTGTTTCTCTGGGATGCAGGGCTCTATGAATCTGCAAATCGCTGTAACCATTACCCTGAACGTGACTTTGTGCCCATCTCCACCCGGATGTTTGATGGCTCACAAATTCGTCTCACCCTCTTGGTGAGTGTTGTGAGAATGCCTTGTTTTTGTGCTGGATGGTGGTGAAAATCTGCATGAAGATAGCAATTTGTGTGGGTAGGCTTTTGATAGGCGGTATGTTCCAAGGAGCCGTCCGATTTCTTTCTTACTAGAACATCCAAGAAAGGAAGGCATCCGTCTAACTCCATCTCCATAGTGAATTTAATTGAAGGATGTTGCTGATTTAGGTATTTAGAAATAGATGAAGTTTCTCAGGACCTTCTGTCCAGACCACAAATGTAATATCAACAAACCTCCACCATATCATAGGTTTGACGGGCGCCGAAGTAATAGCCTCCTGCTCAAAATGCTCCATAAAGAAATTAGCCACTATGGGTGAAAGTGGACTTCCCATAGTCACTCCGTCCGTCTGTTCATAAAAATTTCCACCCCACAAGAAATAGGTGGATCATGCAGTGGTAAAATAGCTTAATAATGTCCTCAGGGAACAGGTGTTCAATGAGAGATGACCGAGTCAATCGGCACTTTAGTGAACAAGGACTCCACATCGAAACTCACCAAAAGTGCATTAGGTTGAAGGGTTATGGTTGACAGCTTGTTGATGAAATACCGAGAGTCCCTAACGTATGATTCAGTACGTCCTGTTTGCGGCTGAAACAATTTGCTTAGGTATTTAGCCAGAGCATATGTAGGAGAACCTATCGCACTAACAATAGGTCTGAGGGGAACATCTTTTTTATGGATCTTAGGAAGTCCATATAATCTAGGTGGCACAGCATCCCCAGGGATAGATGTTTAGCCTCCTCTTTTGGAATTGAATATATTAAGAGCTTCACGGTGGCGTTGGACACACGAGTGGTAGAGTCACGTGAGCTCAGTCTATAAACAGGCTCTGACAATATAGCCGAGATCTTATTCTTATACTCGTCAGTGTCCATAACACTGTCACATTACCCTTATCAGCTGAGATAATGGTCAGTTCACAATCATCTCTAAGTTCCTTCAGAGCTCTCCTCTCGCCTCTTGTTAAATTGGGCGCGGGTACAACAGCGGACCTTATGGGTCTCACACATTTCTGTCTTAACTCTTCAGCCTCATCCGTAGGTAGTTTGTGGATGGCTGCCTCAACGGAACTAATTAACTCCTCAGTGGGAATTTTAGAGGGAGTGGCAGCCTAGCTAGAACTGCCATTTGGTTCTCGTTTAAGGATTTCTTGGAAAGTTTGACGACAGTTTTACTAGCATCCGGGTTCGCTCGAGAAATCTCCATTTTCTGAGCTAGTTGGAGGAACATAGATTCCTGTCTGAATGACACCTGGTTGAATTTGCGTTCGGCCTGTATAGCAGTAATGCGATTGAACGACAACCACAATTCCAAATGGAAATTCTAAGTTCCCATGAAGGGAATTAGATTCTTTTCCACCAATAGAGCATATCAAAAATCAGATGGATGGCTTTTCCGGCGCTTGCTCTATTAACCAGCGCTTCGTCTTAGGTCTGACACCAGACTCATCAGAGTGGGATGTGTCAGACCCCACCCACTGACGCTGGGGTGTATGCAGGTGAACTTATCAGAAGCTTATTTATGAAGCACAGTCTGATAACTGCATACGGGAGACAAAACTCCACAATGGAAATAATGCCCGCCTAGCAATTCCAAATGGAAATTCTAAGTTCCCATGAAGGGAATTAGATTCTTTTCCACCAATAGAGCATATCAAAAATCAGATGGATGGCTTTTCCGGCGCTTGCTCTATTAACCAGCGCTTCGTCTTAGGTCTGACACCAGACTCAGAGTGGGATGTGTCAGACCCCACCCACTGACGCTGGGGTGATTGCAGGTGAACTTATCAGAAGCTTATTTATGAAGCACAGTCTGATAACTGCATACGGGAGACAAAACTCCACAATGGAAATAATGCCCGCCTAGCAATTCCAAATGGAAATTCTAAGTTCCCATGAAGGGAATTAGATTCTTTTCCACCAATAGAGCATATCAAAAATCAGATGGATGGCTTTTCCGGCGCTTGCTCTATTAACCTGCGCTTCGTCTTAGGTCTGACACCAGACTCATCAGAGTGGGATGTGTCAGACCCCACCCACTGACGCTGGGGTGTATGCAGGTGAACTTATCAGAAGCTTATTTATGAAGCACAGTCTGATAACTGCATACGGGAGACAAAACTCCACAAAACTCCCCAGCGTCAGTGGGTGGGGTCTGACACATCCCACTCTGATGAGTCTGGTGTCAGACCTAAGACGAAGCGCTGGTTAATAGAGCAAGCGCCGGAAAAGCCATCCATCTGATTTTTAACCACAATTCCTGTGAGAGAGTGTTGCTTAATAGCAGGTGTAAACGAAACAACTCTCGGGAGATTGAGTCCAGTTCCTTACGAGTGTAATGCACTCTCTCGATCACAAGAGCCTTGCTAGCACATTGATATATTCTCCTGGCCTTCGGAGTATCTAACACAGTTGGGAATGATGTTATGGTCCCTGCATCTCGGCAGAAAGCATAAAGAAGTAAGAAGAATGAACTTCTCATGGGCCAACTATTGACGTAGTCAGTGGAAACTTAAAAAACCTAGTCAGTGAACTTCAAAGTTTGTGGAGTGAAGGCTGCAGAAAAATATGGAGTGAAGTAATTACCATGGTTGGAAACATTGGTTGGCCAGATCATTTAACAGAACAATCCAGTAGAGTGGAAAAGCAAAAGAGAATGGCTGATGAAGATGTTAGTACAGAAGATAGACCTGGGAAAGTCACAGTAGTAACATTATTTAAAAGAAGTGGTTTTTAAGTGATGTTGGATGAAGTCATTGCTGACTTGGATGTGAGGTTTAAATCATTGAAAGATATTGTTAATTTTTTTCTCAGTCCTTTGGGAGTTCCGATTCATGTCAGAAGATGAAATTGAGTCAAAGACTTTTGATCTTGTTCGAAGATATGAGAATGAACTGCAAGATGAGTAAGTAGATGAGCTTAAAAGCTTGAAGATGCTACTAACTTTGGTGACAAAACACTACAGCCCTTAGAGTTGCTTAACAATATCCTCAAAATCAATCTTGATAACCTGTTTCCTAACTTGTGTATTGCCTTGCGTGTTGATTTGACTATTCCTGCAACTGTTACAAGTGCCAAAAGAGCGTTTTTAATGCTAAAGAGAGTGAAAAATGTGCTTTGCTCTACAATGACATGAGAGAGACTGGCAAGCCTCGGAGTTCTAGCTGTGGAGGCTTAACTTACAAAGAAAATCACCATGGATGCCACCATTGATAACTGTGCAGCAAGGAAAGCACGAAGATCCTCTGTATGAAAATTACTTAATGTCAGGTTCCTTTACTCTCCTTTTATAACGTAGAGGTAAACCAGAAGTTAAATCGTATTTATCTTCAGTTGAGTAATAACATATTATTCTTTTTAAATACAGTACTTTTTTTTTTTGCTATGGGTTTTACGTCGCACCAACACAGATATGTCTTATGGCGATGATGGGATAGGAAAGGCCTAGGAGTTGGAAGGAAGCGGCCGTGGCCTGAATTAAGGTACAGCCCCAGCATTTTCCTGGCGTGAAAATGGGAAACCACGGAAAACCATCTTCAGGGCTGCCGATAGCGGGATTTGAACCTACTATCTCTCGGATGCAATCTCACAGCCGCGCGCCTCTACGCGCACAGCCAACTCGCCCGGTAAATACAGTATTAGGCCTACCAGTAAACCATTATTAATTTCATTTTTGAGATAGCCTTTTTATTTAGCATTTAGGAACTAAAAAACATTAACAGGCCACATTTATAATTAAGGTAAGTTAAATATTATTCCAACTTTTAGGCAGTTTAAGTAATTTTCTACACTTCAGGATTGTATTGTACTGTAGGCTACGACCACGTCTGGTTGCTAATATATTATATCTCAAATGCCTACTGAATATTACCAAATACTTTAATACACCAATACCGGACACCTCTATCTCAACAGCATTGAGTCGAGTGCGAACAGCGATGGTAGTGACATCTAGCGTGTTGGTGTGAACTGCATACTCGTCTATACTACAGCTGAGAGGAATGCACTACACTCATTGGAAATATTTTTGTTAAAATAATAAATTGAATAATCATAATAATTAAGAATGACATTTTAAAATATGAAATGCCTCTTTCATAAACCTCCAAACGAGCATTATGTTACCCGTGCCTTTCGCTATGTCTTGAAAATTAAAAGCAGCATTTGTTTGAGGATCCAACCATCCTCTGGGGGAAATATTTAACAACTACCTACTCTCTCCAGTTTTTTCTAGCCTGGCGAAGGACGTTGTATGGACTTAGCCTAGTTTTGTGGCCGGATGCCTTTCCTACCACCAATCGTATGTGGAGGGATATATATTCACTACCTCGTGTTTCTGTGGTTGTTTCTCGTGTGATGTGTTGTATATATTAGAAGATGCGTATGAATACGAACACAAACCCATAGCCCCCGATCTGCAGGAATTAACAGACGCGAATAAAATCTCCGACTCAGTCGGGAATCGTACCAGGGTCCTCTGGACCGAAGGCCAGTACGCTGACCTTTCCGTGGTGGTGATTATTTTTTAAGAGGAAGTACAACTGGCCAGCCATCCTCTATTGACACTAATCAGAAGGGAAATGGAAGAGATCCAACACTCCGAAGAATGAAGGTATCATAAAAACGGGGGGCACGAAGCGCTAACCATTCGGTCAAAGCGCCAGAGCGGGCAGATAACTTAACAACATCCATGATTTATTACAATTTTGGGAAAGAGAAGCTGTAATTAAGGAACAGGAGTTCTGATCCATTATTTTGACTTCTTCTTTTTGATAGGCCGATCTTCCCGAATGCTACAAAAGAACTCAGCTCACGCTGCTCTCTCGTTTTTGCTGTACTTTGAATTTTCTGTTTTACCTCTGAAGACAGAAATACATAATATCTACATTGGGGTTATGGTGAGTGAACTAGGATGTTCTTGACAAGGAAGAAGTGTTCAGAATTTCCTAAAGTCTCTTTCACAATTTTATGCATGAAGCATTACCATACACACGTATTAAATTAGTTGGACTGGTGCTCAAGCCTATGCCTGTAATACACTGAAATAATTGTCTTGCCCGCTTCTGTGGTGTAGTGGTTCATGTCATTAGCTGACCCAAATAAGTAGATCTGGACTGAGGCAGCACTGTCAGCAGGCTGTGGAGGAGCCCAGTGGTGTGAGAGCTACATATGGTCAAAGAGGACAGTGTGACATGGCAAGCTTTCACCGCCATTAAATAAGTGAAGTTAGCCAAACTGCTGCCTTGCAGAGAGGAGAGAATCTCGGAGGATAGGGGAAGAAACTTCAACATAAAATCTAGCAGGCCGAGGGCTATGAGGGAGGCAGCCCCTCCTACAAAGCTTTGGATTATGACTGATACCCCAAATGTCTGGGGAAACCATTATTGAAAAAAAAGTAAGAGAGGAAACTGGACTGTTTAAACTGTTGAAGACCAAGTGAGAGAGGAGGACTGTGAATATATTTCTATTTACTACATGGCCAAAATAACAGATTCTGTCATCGATAATGAAGCATATTTACTTCTGAATTTCCCAGTTTTTTGGTCTGTGTGATTTGTAATAGCCTGTACCAACGAACATAATACTTTTTGAATTACTGTTTACAATGTTGGACCTGGCGAGTTGGCCGTGCGGTTAGGAGCGTGCAGCTGTGAGCTCGCATCCGGGAGATAGTGGGTTCAAAACCCACTGTCAGCAGCCCTGAAGATGGTTTTCCGTGGTTTCCCATTTTTACACCAGGCAAATGCTGGGGCTGTACCTTAATTAAGGCGATGGCCGCTTCCTTCCCATTCCTAGGCCTTTCCTGTCCCATCCTCGCCATAAGACCCATGTGTGTCGGTGCGATGTAAAGCAACTAGCAAAAAACAAAAACAAAAAAACAAAAACAAAAAAAAACCTACACAATGTTGGACAAATATACATTATATGGGTACTAAAATGTAAGCTTTCATTTTTGTACTTTATACATCTAGTCTGAACACCTTGTATATATTGTAGTTTGTTTGTAGGAACAGATTTCAGCCAGTATTCATTTCTTTTGTTTCCACATTTTTCTTGAAACTAAACTCCATTCTTCTGAACTTAATATGTTTATTCTTTTGTAAACAATCTCTGTTGGGCTTCTTTAAGCATAAGAAATCATCCTATCCTGGATTATACATTCCTTTCAACATATGTGTACACACTCTCTCTCTCTTTGTCTCGTATAATTGATTAAGATGCTTGTGTTTTGCTTTCAGTTCAGTTACCAGATATAGAAGCCCATCTCCATCCAGCATCATCATCTAGTAATTTAGAAGATGTGCATATTTGTGGAACATGCAAGCAGAGTTTTTGTGATATCAACCTTTTTATTGAACACAAACGGTCTGGATGTACAAATTCCCCCCAAAATAAGTCTACAACCATGGCACCCTCTCTTACACAGTCAACTGTGGGCTACTTGACTACAGCCACATCTTCAGGTACAGAAGATGGAATGTCAATCATAGGACCACCGTACCTTCGCGTAATTTTAGATGGAGGAAGCCTGGCTGTACCCCAAAGCAATGAGCATTCACAACAAGATTTGTCGTGTGAGGGAAATCAGGAGTCACACATTCTAAGATCTCGTTTGCTGGGTCAGCATCAAGTGGCAGTTACAGTGCAACAAACAAATTTCAGCAATAGTTCTGGAGAAATGCAAACACTTGTTCTTCAACAGCAACAACCACCACCACCACCAGCCTCACCACAACAGCAACAGCAGGAGCAGCAGCTGCAACCACAGCAACATCCTAGGAGAGACTTTCATATTGATGAAGAGGATGTAGCTACCCTCTTAGCCAATCAATTTACTAATGATTCTGGTAATACAGTTCATGGTGCTTCCATTTCATCTTCTAGACCAGGTTTGGAAATAAATTAAATTTTTATAAGTTTATTGAGTAATGACTGTGGTTTCAACACTGTGGCACTCTTACATTCTCCTTAATTATGACTGAGAGAGTTGACTACATGGTTTGGGTTGCGAAGCTGTGAGCTTGCATTGGGGAGATGGTGGGTCATATTATTCTTACCGATGGCAGCCCTGGAGATGTTTTTTTTTGTGATTTTCCGTTTTCACATCAGGCAAATTAAGGCCAAGGCCACCACCTTGACAGTCCTAGTTCTTTCCTGCCCTTGCATCACCAGAAAGCTTTCGATGTGTTAGCACAATGTTCAAGCACTAGCAAAAATCTATAGTTATGAATGTTACTTGATTGTAACACAGACATAAGTTACAATGCATTTTTTTTTAAGTTCAAAAAATGTGTAACTTCTGCTCCAGATCAAACTGTAAATTAATTTTGAAATTTTTTTTACAGTTCATAGTTTTGAAAATTATGTTATATCATTGTGACAAAGGCTTAATGCAAATATGACAGCTACTGTGGCTGACAGTCGTCAGACATATTGGTAATTTATGTTCAATCAATCAGTCAATACTGATCTGCATTTAGGGCAGTTGCCCAGGTGGCAGATTCCCTATCTGTTGTTTTCCCAGCTCTTTCCTAAATAATTTCAAAGAAATTGGAAATTTATTGAACGTCTCCCTTGGTAAGTTATTCCAATCCCTAACTCCCCTTCCTATAAATGAATATTTGCCCCAGTTTGTCCTCTTGAATTCCAACTTTATCTTCATATTGTGATCTTTCCTACTTTTATAATCGCCACTCAAACTTATTCGTCTACTAATGTCATTCCATGCCATCTCTCTGCTGACAGCTTGGAACATACCACTTAGTCGAGCAGCTCGTCTTTTTTCTCTCAATTCTTCCCAACCCAAACTTTGCAACATTTTTGTAACGCTACTCTTTTGTCGGAAATCACCCAGAACAAATTGAGCTGCTTTGGATTTTTTCCAGTTCTTGAATCGGGTAATCCTGGTGAGGGTCCCATGCAGTGGAACCATACTCTAGTTGGGGTCTTACCAGAGACGTATATGCCCTCTCCTTTATATCCTTACTACAACCCCTAAACACCCTCATAACCATGTGCAGAGATCTGTACCCTTTATTTACAATCCCATTTATGTGATTACCCCAATGAAGATCTTTCCTTATATTAACACCCAGATACTTACAATGATCCCCAAAAGGAACTTTCACCCCATCAACGCAGTAATTAAGACTGAGAAGACTTTCCCTATTTGTGAAACTCACAACCAGACTTTTAACCCCGTTTATCAACATACCATTGCCTGCTGTCCATCTCACAACATTTTTGGGTCACGCTGCAGTTGCTCACAATATTGTAACTTATTTATCACTCTATAGAGAATAACATCATCCGCAAAAAGCCTTACCTCCGATTCCACTCCTTTAAGTTACTCATATCATTTATATATATAACATATGTTTTCTTATGTTTTTTAAAATCCTATATGAGTTCATTTACTCATTGGTGAATCTGTAGACCGGAAGTAGTTAAATATTATGTCCCTGCATGGAACATCCTGCTTTGACCTAACTTGGGCATCGCTAGCCTGTAGTTTTGTTTTTCCACCGCGTTGTCAGCTAAGTAGTACTGTTTGTGCATGTGGGCGTTAACTGCTCATTCACTGCAGTGCACAGTGGCAGATTGTTAAAAAAAGAATTAGGTTGTTTGTATGGCTATTGACTGTTTATTTTATATATTTAATCTGACCCAGGACATTCCAAATGACACAGAAAAGCACACAGTAAAAATTTGGGAAGATTAATTTTGGAACCAATAAATCAGATTAATCTTGAACTAATGTAGGTTACAGTTGACCATGTTAAATGCTATGAACTCCATATAAATTATTCATTTTTATTAATTTTGTGATTTTTGTCTGCATTTTAATACAATGATTTAGTTTGCTGTTATGGAAAGTAAAACTACTTTTCTATTTTATATAGATACCAAGACAAAGAATGAATGTTGTTTTGTATAGTTTCAGGTACCATACAAACTGTTTGGGTTCTGATGAAAAAAAAATTGACATGGAAAGGATCAGTGTTTTCATGTTAACAACTACTTTAAAATAAAAACAGCTATCTTGTTCTAAACTATTTTGGTAAGAGTAAGGTACCAGTATTTTGAATCCTGTCCTAAAATGAAAAAAAAAAAATATTGTATCCTTTTCCTTATATATTTATTTTATTCTGCATTTTATGGCCAACATATGGCTTCAGTCATTTATACAAAGAAAATTTAGCTTTACTATGCTTCCAATATTTCTTCATCCTCTCAGACATCCTTTCTTCAGTTGAAAACACTCTCTACCTTTTACCCTTTTATTAATTTTAGTTTGTAGTCTCACATGTGAGTTGTTGAGAATCTTAATTTTGTTTGTTTTGTTCTTGAGATCATTTAGTGTTAATTGGAGTTCATTAATATCTTCTTTAATTTCTTTGATCCATTTAATCTGGGTATTGCTATTCCATAATTTTTCTACCAATTCTAATTTCCGGTGTTCTAATAAGATGTCCAAAAAATGAGTTGCGCTTCTTTCTAATTGTGTTCAATACTGGTTTGATTTTCTTGTAAATTTTGTTATTTGAAGCTATTCTCTAATGGCCATTAAGTAATTCGATATTGTTTACTTATACACATTCTAATTATTCTTCTTTTTAAGTATTTTATCTATTTTTGCTGTATTAGTAGTTTTGAAAATAGTTTCACTTGCATAATTCGCCTTTGGCTGCGTGACTGTTTTATAATGTCTTAATTTTGCTGCAATTAAGCTTCTCTTTTTTTTTTTGTTGTTGTATGTGTTTTTGGTGACATAATTTGCTTTGCTTAATTTATTTATTCTATTTTGATAGGTTGGTTTTTCATTTATTTTATGTTATAATTTCACCTAAATACTTGAATTTATCAACAATTTTGATTTCATGTTCATCAGTATTAATTTTATTTTCAAGTGGTGGATCAGTTAACATGATTTCCAAGACCTATTTTCTGTTCTATAAGCTATTATACAGAGATCTGATCTGATGCTCAGTTTCCTGAATATTGTTTGATAATAATGCAAGGTCATCAACAAATCCCAAATAGTTTAAACTGATTTTTTGTTTAGAATTTCCAACTTTTATGTTTTTAGGATTATATTAAAATTACAATACTGATTCAATGGTTGACTGCCTGGCAGAACACTACTCCTATAAATTGATTTATTACCCCCTTTGCCGCTGTGCACGTATACCGCTTGGAGGACAGGCCCGTGCAGGCGAATAACTCCAGCATACAGTGCACTGAGTTGATGGCTCCTGTTCTACCTGGTGATCAAAGTTTGCAATAGTAGATTTAAGATATCTGTAGAGGAAGCATTGCCCCATTACCACGACCATTCTAGATGCAGCTGAGTAGGTGTAAATAGGGTTCCTCGCCCATTTTACCTTATTTCTCCACCAATCTCATCCATCGCCATGTTTCATTGCAAGTCTCATTTCCTAATACAGTTTTTAACTAGGTTCATTAACACACTGGATAATTTATAGACATGAAGTGGTTAAATTTAACATCTCTGCATGGAAGTTTGAGCCTCATTCTTTCTTTTCTTACATTTGTAATTCTGTGGTTTGTTCTTCATTCACTTATTTAATATATCCAGATTCTTGCAGCCTGTTCTCTATTTTAATCTTATCTGCTCCACTTTTATCCATCTCCATATGTCTTTTTCAAGTTCCGTTTTTATCCCATGTTGGAATGGTCAGAGATCTCCACTACACATTTGAGATAAATATTTTGTGTATAGATTTTTTTGGCTTCATTGGAATATCTCCATTTTGTGGAAGATTTCATATGCTGTCTGAAAACACTCCCAAATTGTATTATCCTTTGATTTCTATATATCTGTTTATGCATGCACACAAACAAAAACACCTCCCCCCGACAGACACACACTTTCTCTCTCAAATAAATAATATTCATATTTTCAAATATTAATCATAAATAATTAATACTGTTGTCGCACTACACTGAGTGAACCAGCTGCCTTTTATATTTTTAGAAGGTGGGTAATCCAGTAATACACGTTAGTCATGATGGTTGATTTTCCTCTGCTTGCCTCCCATATGGTAACAACTCACTGCTAGTGTACCTTGCAAAGCACACATGACTTTATTAGTCTTCTGCACCCTAAGAACAGGACCATTCCAAAAAAATATGACATTCTTTCAATCAGTTGCTGTACCATTCCAAAAATATGACATTTTTCAATCAGTTGCTGTACTTCAACCTAACAAATGATGGAGTTGTGCCAAGTGAGTAGGTATAGTAAAGCGTGCTATTAATGCTTAAAACCTTGATGCAGTGGCACAGTGCAATTATGAATCAACAAAGTATAGGAGAATTGCATGCTAGATATCCTTATTACAAAACACTTGCACAGCTATTGCATGGCTGTGTGGGTCAGTATCGAAGTACTTGTCAGTACATAGTAGTAGGCTTGACGGTTCATGACCATTGTTGCATAAATGAGTTTACTTGTTCATGGAGTTTCAGTTTTCAAACACGTGCCAGTTCTTACTTCATTTAACTGGTAAAACACTGGAATGATATCCAAGTTCATATGCCACACTCCACTGCTATACAGTGACAACAAAGCCTTGGTCATTCCCTTGCCGTGTGTTTCACGTCGATATAGCTATGGGGAAACAAGATATTTTTCTCCGGAAGTTCAACATCTATATCAGAGGAAATGTACTGATGGACAATATCTTTTGGAGTGCCAAAAGTCGTTTATGTACAATAATATCATATCCTAGTCAAACTTTGCTAAAATATGGACCCTTCTTAGGGCTTCATAAACTGTCAGTGACTGAAAATGAGTGTGCGAGACAAAAAGTCACTCAGAATTAAGAGCGTAAAAAAGGAAATTTCTGCCCCAGATGCGAATCTGCCCCTTTAGACGACTGGTTCATTTCAGCAGAATTCAGAAAGTTGGTTGTAGATTACTGCTGATCCTACACTTTTACTATGGTTGTAAGATACTATTTCTGTTTTATGTACATTTCGTTCACAAATGGAACCATTCGGTGAGTGCATTCATGTTTTCTGTAATTGAAGGATGCTGGAGTGGATACACTAAAAAATCCATTTTGTATTATTTGCATAACTAGCCCTCCTGGTGACCATGATCATTCAAATCTTTATGGCCTGACACTATGGTTCAAGTCCTGCTGGTAGAAAGAAATTTCATCAACAGAGTGTAGACCAGCAGTATAGGAGAGGTGTTTGATATAGAATTTTTAATCGCTAGATTGTGTGCCAAAAGCCTGGATTCAATTCCAAACCTTTCCACAGTGTTCATATGGAATGAGGGTACATGTCACTTTTGATGGTGATTTGTGATTTTTAAGCTTTGAGGAGACCCATTGGTGTTATTCGACAGGAGTAGGGTATGTGCTGACACTGGGTTTCGCTATCTCCCTACCTTATTTTCATCATCACCATCTCACACCCAGGCATGCAGGTCGCCCATGGGTGTCAACTAGAAAGGCCTGCACCAGGCTTCTCCAGAGGGTGCATGACAACACACACTTGCATAATTGCAGTACCAATGTTATCAGGTAATCTGTAAACAAGTGGCCTAAACCTGTTAGAAGGGGCAGCTGGTTCACATGGAGAGTTCAAGAATTCACATAATTTCTCTATTACTATAATTTTGGAATATCGTACTGTGTGTTATATCTGAATGTATATAAAATCACATATTACAGTAATTATTTGTGCGTTTCTATATTTCAGGACTCTTGAGCCTAGAAAATGAGATAATCATTCCCACAACACGAGAGAGTTTGGATCTTGCTTCAATTAGCCTCTCAGAAGGAGAAACCGGGACTCTCATGTTGGAGAACAACAGTAAGCAAAGGCAAAATCTTAAGGACAGAGGAAAGATTTCGTCTAGAAACACCTCGTTGGGGACATCACCTCATGCTTCTCGAGAGTTGGTGGGAGCCAGAGATAAATTCTGGGGACAGTCAAACGATAGCATGGAGGTCAGGGGGCAAGCACCTGGTTCCTTACTTTCTGCTGAAAATTCAGCAACTCTTGTTAACAGTAATGCAGCTAGTAGTCCAACGCGTGGCAAGAAACGACATGACTGCCCTATGGATGACTGCAGCTTCAGTACCTTTTATGTAAAGGATTTGGTTCGACACATGCGTAAACACACAGGTAGGTTAATATTAGTGATGGGAAGTGATTTGTAAACCTGCTACTAAATCACTGCTAGTGTGAAATCACAGTTTAACCTGCTAGTGGGTTGGCCAGACTAGCAGGTCTTAACTGCGATTGTGATGATTCGTAGGCGGCTGCGCTGCGAGAAATCCTTAAACTAACGTGATCAACCAGCGTGAAACGCACAGCAAGGCCAATAGCAACCAGTAGCAGTTAGCAGTTAAGAAAGCAGTAGCAGTAGCAGATAACCTAATCAAGTACCGGCAGCGCTGCGCTGCGAGAAATCGATAAACTAACGTGATCAACCAGCGTGAAACGCACAGCAAGGCCAATAGCAGCCAGTAGCAGTTAGCAGTTAAGAAAGCAGTAGCAGTAGAAGATAACCTAATCAAGTACCGGCAGCGCTGCGCTGCGAGAAATCGATAAACTAACGTGATCAACCAGCGTGAAACGCACAGCAAGGCCAATAGCAGCCAGTAGCAGTTAGCGGACTAGCAGTTAAGATAGCAGTAGCAACTAATCTAATCAGTAATCACAGCATCACACTCACAAGTCCAAGTCTAACTGCGACCCACACCACAGTCGCAGTTGCGGCTGCGCTGTGATTGTAAACACCTATTGTCGACATTGTCATACGATCACAGGAAGGGGAAGTGAATAGAATCTGGGGCCGTGAAAGCAATCTTGCCCATTTTTGATAGGAGCTATTGTCGTGTTTTGGGATTTATAACCTCCCAACCTGCGATTTATTTTAGTCTTCCCATTATCTCATTCTGTTTATTGGGCTGTGGCTTGTGGTTGTAGGTCCAAAAGTGAAAAATTGTGACGGTAGCAGTTAAGTTGACTTAAGTATTTTAATCAGTTTTTGTTTTTACACTATTGTACAGTAGTATAAGTATTCGGTACTAAAATGAGTGGTATTGCCAACAAGAGAATTGGCAGCAGGCGAACTCTGAGTGAGTTTTGGGCATATTATCAGAATAGTATTTTCCTCCTCTTGTCCGACTCCTTGGCTGAGTGGTCAGCGTTGAGGCCTTTGGTTCAGAGGGGTCCCGGGTTCGATTCCCGGCCGGTCGAGGATTTTAATCGCGTCATATTAATTCTTCTTGTATCCATGAGATAGTGGGTTCGAACCCCACTGTCGGCAGCCCTGAAGATGGTTTTCCGTGGTTTCCCATTTTCACACCAGGTAAATGCTGGGATTGTACCTCAATTAAGGCCACGGCCGCTTCCTTCCCACTCCTAGGCCTTTCCTGTCCCATTGTCGCCATAAGACCTATCTGTCTCGGTGCGACGTAAAGCAAATAAATAAATAAATAAATAAATAAATAAATAAATAAATAAATAAATAAATAAATAAATAAATAATTCTTCTGGTTCGGGGACTGGGTGTTTGTGTTTGTCCCAACACTTTCCTCTTCATATTCACACAATACGCTACACCACCAACCACCACAGAAAAACGCAAATTACATCCCTCAATATAAGGTTGGCGTCAGGAAGGGCATCCGGCCGTAAAACAGGGCCAAATCCACATGTGCAACGCAGTTCGCACCCACGACCCCACAGGTGTGGGAAAAGTGTCAGAAGAAGAAGTCATTTCCTCCTCCTCACTCCCTGATTTTCTTCCTTAATGAGCAGCTCTATAATTCCAATATAATTATACCAATCATTTTGACAAAAGACAAATCTATGAGTTTCTGTACATTGCTCAGAATTTTAAAACGATGGTATTTCTGTATCAGTCATGTCCACAGTAACAAGGAAATGCACTTTTTAATTTTCCGTAATGTCTGTATGTATCACAGCATCACACTCAAAGGTCTAACTGTGACCCACACCAAAGTCGCAGTTGCATGTATATACACGCATCACGAGAAAACCGCTGAAGAGAATTTAATGAAAATCGGTATGCAAAGTCGGGGAATAAGTTGCTACAATCTAGGCCATAAATAATTTTATTCACGCTGAGTGAAATGGTAGTTTGAGGGAAGGCCTAACATTTAATTCTCAAATATTTATGTTAATAGTGGTCGTATCAATAAATACTGCATAACTAAAGTTATATAGTGTTAAATTTCCGATCATTTATGTCTTATATATTGTTACCGTACCGGCTATGATCACAGATATATTCATGAATTTGGATTTTTGTTACCAAGCCCATATCAGCGCCGAGTCACGAAAAAAAAAAAATAGGTAAACAGAATTTAATGAAAATCGGTATGTAAATTCGGATAATAAGGAACTAACGTCTACGCTATAAATAATTTTATAAGACGCCCTAATATAGCAGAGTCGAAAAAAAAACTAAAGGGCTACAATATAGAAGCTCATAAAATTGATCAACAATAACATTACATTGACCATTATTTGTTGTGACGTGCTTTGTGTTTTCTGTTGCCAACCATCTGCGATAGATAGGATTGCTGCTGCGTACCGAGTATTTTTTGAAATTTGTTTTACGTCGCAACGAAACAGATAGATCTTATGGCGACGATGGGATATGAAAGAGGTAGGAGTGTGAAGGAATTAAGGTACAGCCCCAGCATTTTTCTGGTGTGAAAATGGGAAACCACGGAATACCATATTCAGGGCTGCCGATAGTAGGGTTCGAATCCACTATCTCCTGGATGCAAACTCACAGCTGCGCACCCCTAACCACACGGCTAACTCGCCCGGTCGTACCGAGTGTACTAGCCTACCTGAATATTGGCGGGAAGTAGCTGGGGAGTTATATAACTTTTTTCTTTAGCATGCTATTCCTCTGGTTCATAAATTTTCTGATGCTACAGGTACATAACACACTGGTTCATCATAGCATTCGAGCTGTTCAATCCCTACTCTGAGGCACTGACTCGAATGAGCAGTGTGCATATTTAACGGAATAACGGCACAGGAGTCTTCACGGATATCTACGGCCTGGTCATTCCAGCTCTGGAACTTTGGACTGTTAGATCGGCACCGTAGTAGGTACTGTTCATTGAAAGTGAGAAAATCTGCAGTTTTTCATTTGATCGAGTATTTGATATGATAACGTTGCTTTTAATCGCTACATTCCTACTGACTTTGTTGTTATAACCTATGTTGACTTCAGTTAGGAAAACCACAAATACAGTCTTTCTGAAAATCCCGTAGGGAAGCACGGGTACAACTAGCAATTATTAAAAAGTAGTCCTTGTTGATTAATACGGTGGCGTACTTTTTGAAAAAAAGTAATGTATATAACGTTTTAAAATATGATTATGAAAAATGAGTATTTGTTTTCAGCGTTAGCGCGAGTTCGCCCGTGTACTGAATGCTGCACGACAACGTACTCCTGTAAGCCGCAGAGTGATGATGGTCATATTTCGAGTGGCATTGTATCCTAGGTGGCGATGGCTGAATCACAGTTAATCACAGTTAAAAATCACTGCTACTTCAAAATAGCAATCACAGTTTGACCTGTGAGTGTAAAATCACTGCTAGTCACATCACTAGTTAATATATAAATTTTGCCTCTTTTATTATAATCTTAGAGATGGTAAGGAAAGTAACATCTCACCAACTCCTAGAGGTCATCAGAGATGCTGGAGGCTTGAGTCTGACAGGATTTCTTAAATACTAGTACAGTAGAAGTCCGTTATAGCGAGAATTCATTATGGCAATTCCGTCCTTACATTTTTGTGCACATACCTCACAATTTCATCTTTGGCTTCTTTAACCCTTTATAGTGCAAAAGACTGGGGGCATTAAAAAAATAATTTTATGTTTAATTTGTACATGAAATATATGTATGACTGGGGATGTACAACTAGTTTATGGATTTACATGTTATTTCATAAAATATGGGGTGGGAAATTATTATCCCACTGACCGTTCCAGATATGTAGTGTTTGTGTGTGGGCAGTGGGATAATAATTTCCCACTTAAAATATTTATGATAATGCGCTCATTACGTATTAAATACTTTACTGACATCAATATAATACAATAACATGACATACTACTTGGCCTATGTAATAAAAAACGATAATTAAATCTCTCAAACCTAATTTATATTGGTTGTAGAAAAATTTGAAAACACTGTCTATGATTAGTGAAATGGTTCAAAACATGATTTCCATAATGCAACATTACATTTCATGTTACTGCGTTTCTCCTCCTGCTCGATACTACACTGTGCAAACGACGATATGTTTTTATTACCTCAGGTAGATGGCTGCCAATATCTGATAATCTCACCGTATTTTTGGTTGTTGCTTGTCCATCAGACCTGTTTCTCTTCCTTCCATGCCCGTTCGCTGGAGAATAGCCAGGGCATTTCGTGCTCGAAAATGACTGTATCAGTTCATTTACTAGTTGTGAGCTAAACTTCAGCTGTGACGTACCGTTTGTCTTCTCTTTCATTTCCGCTTTGTATACTATGTATGAATTGACAATCATACTGGCCAGGAAGTAATACAAATCTTGAGCCACCATCTTCTTGACTTCTTGACCTGCCAATAAAGGATATGAACCTATAAGACACTATCTATAGGAATTCCAAACATAATAGGTTGTGTGGGTTGACCATTGTTTTTGCTTTCCAGAGTACTGGACATGGTCTTCAGCATCAGAGTATCCACCTTCCTCCGAGTCCACAGCTTGTTCTTCCGATATTTCATCCAGCCATGCTTCAGTCTTTGCTTCCATATTCAGAGTGGTAGTAATGAGCCTAGAATTAGTTCCAATATAATACTGTATTGAAATAATAATAATAATAATAATAATAATAATAATAATAATAATAATAATAATAATAATAATAATAATAATAAAGAGTTAAAGCGTCCTTGTTGCGGGTCACTGAATGCATTTTTTGTGCAGTACGCATTTTTAAGCTATCTTTGTCTTCACGGTAACGCCGAATATTGGCTTTAGTTAGGCATATGCCGTATTTTCTTGTGGCTGCACAATTATTATACATTTCCGAGTGTTTAATAGCCATTAACTTAAAATTGGCATCATAACATCGACGAGAACCCGTTGAGAATTTGCCGGCAATACCTGTTCCATGTATCTTTACAATACGACGATCCATCACGAAAATATTCCTGCTGTCTATAAAACTTAATTTTACTAAGCGCCAGGTACAGCAGACTCGATATAACTCTGGTACTGAGTAGCCGTGGCCTTTCTAAGAATTCGAAGGCTCGCATGTTTTGATGTCATTCTCTCTTCACTATTTCCCGAGATCCAGTGATGTTACACACAGGCACTGTACAACCGGTCGCCGCGGCTAGCGATGTATGATAAAGAGGCGGACGTTTATTGTCATCGAGTTTTTTCTGCGCGCGCGGCGGGGTGAAAAGAAACAGCGTGGTTACTGCGGTAATTGCCAGTGGTGTTCATTACTATCAGGCCGCGAATGCAAAACGATCCTTGATTTTTCACATGAGATTCTGAGGAAAAAACGTCGTCTTGGATTCGGAGAAATACGGTATCACTCCAGAGGCTTCTGTGGCAAACATTTCAGTTTTCTTCTTCAAACGGCTTCACCTAACCTAACCATATATGTACCTATCATGAAAACCTATTTGAAATGCATGTAGAGGAATTATAACCTCCTCGTTAAAAATTGACATACCGAGCGAGTTGGCCGTGCGGTTAGGAGCACGCAGCTGTGAGCTTGCATCCGGGAGATAGTGGGTTCGAATCCCACTTTCGGCAACCCTGAAGATGGTTTTCCGTGGTTTCCCATTTTCACACCAGGCAAATGCTGGAGCTGTACCTTAATTAAGGCCACGGCCGCTTCCTCCTATTCCTAGGACTTTCGTATCCCATCGTCGCCATAAGACCTATCTCTGCCGGTGCGACGTCGAGAAAATAGCAACAAAAAAAATTGACATGGGAATAGCTTTCTGAAATTTAACTAGACACGAGAAAATATAAACTATCCTCTGAAATCAGTGATGCACCTTGCCATATCTTGAGGTGTATAATTTCAGTATACGGTATACCATTAAAATTAAGAGATCGTTTACTTCAGCCTTTATTTTTAACCAGTTAACAGCTGCTATCGGCCACGTTATTTTACACATTTATTACAAAAACGTGTTATCCTCTTTCATTTCGAATTTTCTTTAGAGAACAGCAGTCGACAGGTATTACTAATCGACTCCAATATCGCCTTCGAATGTTGAAGAGAGAGCTCGCAAATGCAATTAGCGCGAAAACTATACCGTACCGAAGATGATCGTTCGCACTTTGTGGCAAACGTTTCAATGTTATTCAAATAGCGTCACCTATCCTAACGTAACTGTACTATATGTATGCTGATTACATACTTCTAACGCCAGTAGAGAACCTACTCGTCATAAATTTACATGATAATAGCCTTTCCGTAATTTAACGGATGCGAGAAAATATAAACTAACCTCGTAATCAATGACGCACTCTGCTATAACTTGCGGTGTAGGCCTATCTCATTCTTACTTAATTTCGGTATTTAGCATTAAAATTAAGCGATCTTTAACGAGTTAACAACGGTTATCGGACATGTTATTTACGCATTTATTACGAAAACATGTTCTCTTTCATTTTCCTTGCGTAAGAGCAGTCGACTAATCGACTCCGACATTGCCTTCGAATGTCGACGAGAGAGCTCGCTGGTGGGCATAGCGAGAAACGATACGGTGCCGAAGATGATCGATCGAATGCAGTATAATGACTGGGTGTATAAATATCGGCAACGGAAAAATCGAATCGCTCGTAATAACAGATGCGTCAGTGAAAGGGCTCTCGCTGTAACCAAAGGATAATACACGGTTTAATATAGGAATTTTGAAGGGACGCACAAAAGTTATCGTTATAACAGAGTTCCCGTTATATGCCGTACTCGCTATAGCGGACTTCTACTGTACTAAATTAATCAACATAAGATTGTTGCTTACAGGTACCCATAAAATACCATCAAATTCAGTGAAAATTTAAGTCATTATCTTGAGTATAAGAAGAAAATATTCAACTGTATGTATCTCTTGAGGGAATATTTTTCTTTCTTGATAAAATGATCTGCATATGTATAGTAGTTGAAAAATAAAAAAAATGTTTCACCTCTTGAGACTTGAAATGTAAGGAAGTCCACTGCAACTAAGTTCTGCTTTGTACAGTAAGGTGAATGTGTTTTGCAACACAGTCCATAATTCTCACTCGTGTGTAAGTTGCTCTCATTCTACCCTCTACCTCTCTCTCCTTCTCCAGACATGCACTTGTATACAGCACTATCAAATTATATACAAATGGCATGTTCCTATATAGTGCAGTGGGTCAGCTGTAGGCTACAAAATTTGTGCCTACCATAAAAGCTAAGGTTTGAATCCTGGCGTGAACTTTTTTTTTTGGTTGTTGTTCCCGAATGAATACACCATGAGGTACGTCAGGCAATGAACACACCAAGTTTAGCCATGTTTCCATTTCATCTTCTAGACCAGATTTGGAAACAAATTACATTTTTATAAGTTTGTTGAATAATGACTCTGGTTTTGACACTATGGCACTCTTGCATTTTCCTTAATTATGACAGAGGGAGTTGACTGTGTGTCTTGGGTCGTGAAGCTGTGAGTTTGCATTTGGGAGTTCGTCGATCATGTTATTCCCACTGTTGGCAGCCCTGAAGAAGGTTTTCTGTGTTTTCTGATTTTCACACCAGACAAATGCTGGATTTGTTTCTTGATAAATTTGTAAACTACTCCACTCATTGATTCTTCTCATCAACTCTTCCACAAGAGTCTTTTTAACCCTTGAGCACCTATAATTGTAAAATTAATGGAAGTGTTCTGACGGCTAGTGCAGGAGGAGGGGCTGCTGTAGTGCCTTTGCATGGTGTTGTCCTATTCCTGTCTCTTTTTTTGCTCACTTGTTCATTCAGACCGCTATATTCTGTTGTAGTGTGCCAGACTACAACTAACTTGGTCTCATGTTTGATTTTCTTTAACAAGGGTGGGCTTAGATCCTGTCAAATCCTTCAACATACCATCCTCTTGTCTCGATAAGCCTTAGTAGCACAAGTATAGAATGTAAAAGAAGTACGAAAATTGACATTAGGTTCAGTCTTCCAATTTTCTGCAGAAACTTACTCAAAGCAACTATGTCACCTTTCCCCAACAGCAGCTGCCTACTATTGATAGTTTAATATTCAAAACCAAGGCTATGAACCACTTGTAATCATTTATGGATCCATCCATTTATGGACATTCAAGAAAGTTGGTCACCTGCATGAGTCCCGCCGAGTTTAAGAATGGGTTCTCCTGTGAAGTTTAGACTAATCTGTTGTCTTCTTCCCTTTTAGAAACCTGCCTTAAACCAGTGCCTCGTAGACATCCAGTGTCCCTTGACACTGATTGTAATTTCTTCTCTACATTTAGAGAGAAGAGCGTGCTCAAATTCACTTTTTGTTCTTGCTGGACCTTGTTGTTTCTCTGTTATCTCATCACAATTCCCAATACAATCATTTTCCTTTCCTGGGTTTCCATCTTCTAGTAGTTCTTCAACATGTTACTTCCATTTACCACATACCTTGTCGTTGTCTCATAATACATTTTCTTGTTTGTCTTTAATCACTGAGGAGTTTGTTCTCGGTTTGTACTGTAAGGCTCTGATTTTGGGGTAAGCTTGGTCTTGTCTTCCCTTCTCCTTTTTCTTCCTCCAACTCTGTGACATTTTCTTGACCATTTTTGTTTTTCTTTGCACTTGTTGGTGATGAGGTTCTTTAATCTTCTATAATTTTTTTATTTCCTTGCTATTTCTTAGCTTATTTCTTAATTGAATTGGGTTATTTCTTCAGTCAACCAATGCTTCCTGTTTTTATTTTGTCTTGTTCTAACACTTGTTGGCAGCTTCTATCAATTCTTGTTTTAGTTTGTGCCTGTCATGTTCATTACTTTGACGAACTACTTCATTTATTTTTTCCTCAGAAGTTTTTCTAGTTGCTCCACTCTTTAAGCTATCCAAGCACCATCTCTTCTTTACATATCTACAGATCTTTAAGCCATGCTCCTGATTATATGCTGCAATGTCCCCTTGAGAAATCATCTTCCATTCTTCCAGGAAGGCCTCCCGTAGGTCCTGAAGGGGAGTGGTATTTAAAGTGTACCCCTGGTGGTATACAAGATCATCTCAAGGGGTACGCAAATTTATTGTAGCTTCTGTTTTCAGTGAGCAGTTTAGAAAAGAGTTGAGCCAGCTCTTTTTCAATAAAATCTTGTTTTGATTGAGCATTTTTGACTAGCATTACACAGAGTGCCCTTTTTGATTTATTCATTCTAAAATATGTGTCACCCTTTGTGGGTGGGGGACGCAGATGAAGAATACACCCACTGTATCCCTTGCCTGTCGTAAGAAGCGACTAAAAGGGGCGACCAAGGGATGATTATATTAGAACCATGTAACTCCTTGTGATTAGTATCACCACGTAGGGAACACCATGGGTCGCTTTTACTTGCGCATAGTACCATTATGTTAGGTACCAAATAGGTTTGTGATTAGTTGCAAAAGAGTGCGTTGCCGGCTTTTACAGTACCTGTGACTAGTAGCACTATATGAGCGACACCATGGTTCTGGCTTGCCTATGATTAGTACCCACTATACGACGAACACTATGGGATAGCGCGAGTCCCTGTGGTTAGCACACTTATGTGATGAACACCATAGGTTTACGTTGCCTGTAAATGGCGCCGCAATGTGCAAAACATCATAGGTCTGTATTCCATGTGCAAATTTCATTACCTGTGAGTAGTACCAATATGTGTGGAATACCGCGAGTCTACGCTACTTTTGATTAGTACCGCAACATGACAAATACCATGGTTCTACTTTGCTAGCGATAAGTACCATTATGAGGGGCCGCTGACTTGGATTTTGGACCCCTTTTGACTCCAAGCATCAACGATTCAGTATCGTGCTATAGAAGCAGTCCTTTGGTCAGTAATACTATTGTTTGATGCCAGCTTCTGTGCATGTGAGGCACTGTGGGTCGGTTCCACTGATTGTTTTAAATTCATATCCATCCATTCATTCTTCGTCATCACGTTTTAAATTCTGGTCAGTGGAGGCTTTTGTTAATTTGTCATTTCATTTTGTACCATTAGGGGCCGATGACCTAGATGTTAGGCCGCTTTAAACAACAAGCATCATCATCATCATCATCATCATCATCATCATCATCATCAAAATATATGTCAGTTTGTACCTCCTACTGACTTGGTATGTAAAAATGCTTTCTTATGCTTCATTGCTCTTGTTTCAATTTTTCGTTTTGAAATCCATTCATTCACTTCTAAGTAGCAGTGTATATAGTGCAATGAAAACCTTGTAATTCTACTCACGAGAAAACCATGTTTCTCCATCTGTCGTGTGAAGGCTTGCCATGTTGCCTGAGAGGGAACATAAGACTCCATTGGTTGAATAATTGGGCTATCATTAAGCAATGAAAATGCCAGGAACAGTTCTCTGGCAAAGTTTTTTACTTCTTCTGTAAACTTTACTCCAAAGGAGTTATGAGGTTTCCTTTGCTCAGTGACGATTATATACAATACATTATTGTTATTATTGGAGAACAGACTGATGTAGCTGTTTAGCTGCTTGCCTGTCATCCTGACGACTGTGGTTTGATTCCTGGTGTTGCTTGAGTGGGATTTTCTGTTAAAAATCCCATGGTGTCAGGAACGGCATGCGACCTTAAATTCCCAGTCACTAGGGGTACGCAGGATCATTTGAAAGGGTATGAAAATGCCTCAGTGCATTCAGGGACCCTGACATCTTGCAAGAATCATTTGTTATTTCTAGTATAATCGCAATATAGTCGTACTTTGGGGGTACGAATGTAAAACAATTGGATTTTGAGGGTATGCCAACCAAAAAGTTTGAATACCACTGCTGTAGGGTGTCTAAATAGAGCTGATGGACCCTTCTCCTTAGCCGTTCCTCTAGATGCTCAGTAGAAAAAAAATGATGAGTTGCAATTTGGCATGCAATCATATGACTGTAGAGAAAGGGTATGGAAAAGTCCTGGGGGAAGGGAAGGTACTTCCCATGCACATTCTCACCCAGGATGTTTTTTCAGGGTGGTTCTCTGATGGTGTAGGCAGGAATCAAGATGACTGCAAGGATGGATTTAGTCTTTGTGGAGGGTGGAGCCGAATAGCATATTGGTATGTGGAGGAAATCCTTCTGGAGTATGTTATACCTTTCACTTCATTGGTGAAAGAGACTGGAAGGACAATGCTCAGCCATATGCTGCAAGTTTTGTGCAACAGTTCTTGGAGGAAGCATAGATTCATGTTATGGTTTCGCTTGCTTGAAACCCTAATTTAAATCCTGTTGAGCATGTATGGGGCCAACTAGGGTGAAGGGTCTATGTCAGCTCTACCTACAGGAGACCCTCCTGGAAGAATGGGAGATGATTCCTCAAGGGGATGTAGCAACATTAACAAGGAGCATGGCTGAAAGGTTGGATGCCATGATGGGTGCAAGAGGAGGTAATACATGCTTCTGAGGATAAGAAAATAAGTCCTTGAAGTGTTAAGTGTAGAAAACCCTTTGACCTGGATTTTGGACCCCTTTCGACATCAAGCATCCTCGATTCAGGATTGTGCTTTAGAAGTGGTCCCTTGGTCAGTAATACTATTATTTATGATAGTTTTTTTTTTTTGAGTGTCGTCGCCATAAGACCTATCTGTGTCGGTGCGACGTAAAGCAACTAGCAAAAAAAAAAAAAAAAAAAAAAGTTTTTTGAGTCGGATCCACTGATTGTTTTAAATTCATGTCCATCCATTCATTCTTTGACATTTTTTATTTTGGTCAGTGGATGATTTTGAACTTTTACTTTTGTCATTTCATTTTGTACCATTAGGGGCCGATGACCTCGATGTTAGGCTCCTTTAAACAACAAGCATCATCATCATCACTCTGTTGTGTACAATAGTTATGGCTGGGTTGCGACTTTGAAATTCATTTCCAGCTTCAGTCAGGAACTCTATCTCAAAATTTAAGACGAAATGCAGAGATTACCTGCTGAATATTGCTGACTGCTTCATGTGACTAGTGACAAATTTGGCTCAAAATGCAAAACTTTTTACATTTAAGTAAAATCACGAAGTCATCATCATCATCGTCATCATCATCATCAGTTTGCCCTTCCAGTGAGCCGGGTAGGGTGTTTGAAAACGACCATCTTCCAAAGTTGCCTATTCAGAAAGATTTTGTTGTCCATGACAGATTCCCAATTCCATCCTCTTCTCTCCATCTTCTTCTTGGTCTTCCAGCTGGTCCTGTACATGTTATTCTCTTTTCTAAATAAGCACATGGTAACCTTGTGCTATTCATTTGTTTAACATGCCCAAACCATTTAAGTCTAGATGACTTAAGTCATGATTTAGACCTAATATAAGCTATAAAGTTCATTTCTTCTTGTTTATCTACTGGCATTTTACTAATGACCCATAAACCTACTACACTGGCGTAGCAGGGGGAGAGGTGATACTCCCACGTGGCGCATCCCAGATGGCGGATACGGGGGTCCTAACCGGCTTGCCGGCGGACTTGAGGGAAATAAAATACCTCTTGCAAACCAAACACACAACCCCCTGTGGGTGGGGGACGCAGACGAAGAATACACCCACGGTATCCCCTGCCTTACGTAAGATGCTACTAAAAGGGGCGACCAAGGGATGATTGTATTAGAACCATGAAACTACTTGTGATTAGTACCACCACACGGGGAACACCATGGGTTGCTTTTACTTGCGCGTAGTACCACTATGTTAGATACCAAATAGGTTTGTGATTAGTAGCAACAGAGTGCGTTGCTGGCTTCTGCAGTACCTGTGATTAGTACCACTTTAGGAGGGACACCATGGGTGAGCGACATCATGGTTCTGGCTTGCCTATGATTAGTACCAGTACCCACTATATGAGGAACACCACGGGATAGTGCGGGTCCCTGTGGTTAGTACACGTATGAGGTGAACACCATAGGTTTGTGTTGCCTGTAAATAACACCACAATGTGCGAAACACCATAGGTCTGTATTCCATGTGCGAATTTCATTACCTGTGAGTAGTACCATAATGTGTGGAATACCGCGAGTCTACACTACTTTTGATTAGTACTGCAACATGACAAATACCATGGTTTTACTTTCCTAGCGATAAGTACCATTATGAGGGTCCGATGACTTGGATTTTGGACCCCTTTAGACTAAAAGCATCATCGATGTAGTGTTATACTATAGATTCAGTCCCTTGGTCAGTAATACTATTGTTTCACGTCAGTTCTGTGAATGTGAGGCATTGAGGGTCGGATTCACTGATTGTTTTAAATTCATATCCATCCATTCATTCTTTGTCCTCATGTTTTGAATTCTGGTCAATGGAGGATTTTGGACTTTTATTTGTCATTCCATTCCATCTAATTTTGTACCATTTGGGACCGATAACCTAGATGTTGGTCCACTTTAAACAACAAGCATCATCATCATCATCATCACTTTACTAATGGCTAACTCTGCTTCTACTGTAGTGGTGACGACGTCATTGAGATGGTTGGAGGTGGGCCAGCTGTGTTTCGGATCCTTGCTCAAACATTTTATTTGACGTTTTAATTCCAATCTTTAGTAACCATGCCTCAGATGAAAAGAATTATTTTATAATCTCTTTAAATTCCCCTCTCAGCAACAGTTTTTTTTTCCCTCATCCTTCAGCCCCACCTTAGACACCCCTTCTCCCCTCCCTCCTCCATCCCCTCCTTCCATCTTCCTCCTTTACACCTCCCCTCCTCTCCCTTTCTACTCTTTTGTTCACATTGCCTGCTTCCTACAGCAAGTCAGTGCTTGTTCCCTGTCCACTCCTTTGTTTACATGGCATGCCTGCTTCCTCCAGCAGGTCAGTGCTTGTTCTACATCAGAAATTAGAAGTGAGTCTCATAAATAATTTTTCTTCTTTTTAATTTTTCTGTATATTTATTCATTCCTAATTCTGGCTATCATTTCCAGATTTACTTCTTTGCCTGAGGTCCTAAGTCAACTTAAAGACATTATATTTGGACAAGAAGATCATAACCTTAATTTTTGTTATTATAAATATTTATAGTTATAATTATTCCTACAACATTGTCTTTGTATGGTATACATAATTATCTTTTAGTTACCACATGATTTGTTTAGTTTCTATTTGGCTGAAGGTGGCCACTAAGTGGCTGAAACTAGTCCCAAGACTTTATGTAATATCATTTACTTGATATATTGTATTGAAAAGGTGGACCCTCTTGTCAATTTATTCTTATAATTTAGACCTAGGTTGGATCGGATCTTATCATTTTTCATGTGATTAAGTCATGTCTTCTGGAGGGCACTTCTAAGAAATTTCATTTTACAGGCTTGAATCCTACTACAATCCTTTGATGTTAGTGTGCAGGTTTCCAGAGAATATGAAAGGATGGGAATGAAATATGACTTGTACAGGTTCATTTTTGTTCTTTGTGGGACATTCTCATCCCATAGTAGGTGTCTAACAATACTGTAAAAGTTAGAGACTTTGGTTACTCTGTTTTTTATTTCTTTCACAGCTCTATTATTATTGGCCATTACGCTTTGGTGTACTACTTCAACCTGGTGGTCCTGTAGTTTTATGTTGCATTCTGTATTATGTCTGCTGATTTTCATTGCTACTGTTTTTGATGGGCTCATTTTCATTCCATAATCATAAAACTTCTTACACCATGCATTCAGATTATTTTGCACTCCCTCCTCCGTTTCAGCTTGTGCTGACTTATCACGTCTTATCATATTGAGAGCTTGCTGTACTTCTGTCCATGTAATTGGGATAACTTCCTCTATTGTTTTCTGTCCTACATCCTCAATAAAGATCTCATTAAGACCATTTAGGAGCTTGTCAAAATACTGTCCCAGTGTATCCCTGGTATCTTTCATATTGCGAACTATATTCCCATCTGCTGTCTCCAGAGCTGTAATTGCTTCTTTATCTGATCTTTTACTTCTTACTATTCCAGATATATCGTTTTCATATTCCCTTTACTGTCTTCTTCCAGTTTAATTGTAAATTCTTCTCAACTTTTCTCTTCTTCTTGCCGCACGATTCTCTTGACTTCCAACTTCCTGTATCTATATCTATATTCTGTTCCAATTTATTGTTGTCTATTTGTCACTGTTGATTCTTCTGTCAGACTTAGCCATTTTTGGCTTCATTCCTTTTCATTATGGCTTTTTTTCACTTTATCATTCCACAAAGATGTTCTTTTCTCTCTAACTCTTCTGCTTGTTCTTCCACATATTTTATCTGCGCTACCAACCAGACTTGTCTTACGTTCATTCCATTCTTCATTACTTTTCTTTGTGTCTGTTATTGGTTTTTTAGCTCAGATTTCGTCTTGAAACTGCTGTTTGACTTCCAGATCTTTCAATTTCCTATCTTTAATTTGTGTTTTTTTCTTCTTGTTTACTTTAATAATAAGTTTGATGACTCTTAGGTCTGCAATGAGGAGTCTGTGGTCACTATCAAGGCTCTCACTAGGTATCACTTTTAGAGCATGCACATTTCTCCACTTGGCCTATCTGTGACGATAAGGTTTACACTGATCTATACTGACCATCCTAGCTGTATCTCATTATCTTGTGGTTATCCTGTTTCTGAAACCACGAGTTCTTCACCAGAAGTTGGTTTCATGTACATAGATCAAGCAGAAGTTCACCCTCCTCATTCCTCTTACCAAATCCATATGGACCAATAATTCCTTCATAATCTGACCTATCAATTCCTACCTGGGCATTAAAATCCCCAATTATCAGTATGTTCCCTTCATCAATGATGCCCTCTAGTTTTTCTAGGAAGTTTGCTTTTTGTCATCACTACAACCATGCTGGGTAGCATAAACTTGGATCACAGTTTGGGTTTCTCCATTTAGGCATATTTTAGCTTTGATTAATCTCTCATTGATGAATGAGATATCTGTTACACTATTGATATCTTTATGGAGTATGAAACCAACTCCATTCCTCGCCACTGCAGGATTACCACTCCAATATAATTTACATCCATCCTCTAACATTCTTGTGTTGCAACCTTTCCATTTGGTTTCACTCAACCCTAGGATGTGAATATGTCTACGGTTCATTAAATCTGTGATTTCGTTGGATTTTCCTGTTAGAGTCATAACGTTTAAGGTTCCAATCCAAAGCTTGTTTCTATGATCCATTCTTCTCATGCATCTAGAATGAATGTCGAACATGATGTAGTCATTAGTTCAAAGAGTACTTGAAGTATTGTGGACATTTCAGAATATGTTTCTTTCCGAGGCTCGTTTTTGTTTTGAAAGCAACTGCACTGTACTCCTGTACTGACTTGCTAGTCCTAACGTACTGAAGGATTTTCTTTCAGGGTGGTCTCCCGTAACCTTTGGCAGTCCCCTGCCTCACTGCAAGGCAGCAGCTGATGAATTTATGTGTTATTTTCCACACAAAGGTATCATCTTATCCAACCTTGTAAGGGAAAACTCCTCTGCTCACAACTATTGGTTTTCCCTTAGTTTGGCTGGTTTGGTATTGGCCACCAGACCCTCGGCCAGGCAGTCGCAGGTAGTACCGTCTACTGTTGCATGCTGTAGCAGAATATATTCTGACTTGACGTAGTTGTAAAATCAAGAAGTAACTGACGAAATTATGTGAAATCACGTTTGGATTCTAGGAGCATAATGAAATATGATTTTTAAAATGATGAAGTCTCTCATCCATCCTACATATTATTTCAACATCAGAATATCTGTGTTTAGTTATCTAATTGGTAGTTTATGTAGAGCAGGTAAATATATTGATGTGGCTGCCATTCTTCTTTCCTTGAAATGAGTATACGGGCATTTTGTGGACACTGCAGTGATGGTTTTATGGATCCCAGACAGTAATGTTGATAGTGAGTCATTTTCAACGTACTGTAATATATCCGACAAACTCTGACTCCCAGTAATATGGAACCCATGGTATCTCTGTATTTTTAAGACTGACGTGTAAATTAAATATGTAGGCTATGTCCTACTTATTCAAGTGGCAGGATTTTTTTCCAAACATTCTTGCTTTGGCATACAGTATTTAATATCTGTTTTCAGCAAAATCGTAACTCTCATGTTTTGGCATACAGTATTTAATATTTTTCAGCAAAATCGTAACTCTCATGTTTCTTGTACATATGTAAAAACAAAATATAATGTTTTGCTTCAAATATGCTGTCAACTACTGTTTGGTCTAGCTTTATTGCCGAAAAGTGGAAATAAAATTTAGCAAAATTATTGGAGAAATAACGTAAATTTGGCGAAAAATAAACCAAAATGACGTGTTTTATATTATGAAATTAGGCAAAAATTTTCACCACAAACAGGTGCCTCTAATGATATGTTGCGAGATTGTGGTAGGTAGGCTAGTAACATGGTTATTTTTACTATACGACTGAAGAATACTGTTAATTCTTTAAGTTATATTAGGTTGTTATTATTTTAATGTTGAAGTGGAAGTGTACATAATATTTACCTTTTACCTCAAGTAAATAGAGTTTAAGTAATGTCACTGTTTATTGTCTATGCTATTATGTACAGTATTGTGTTCTGTTTGTGCATTGGCTTATCTTTTCAGTTTGTATATTACATGTTGTTCATTAGGATGCATTGTTTTTCCTTTTTATTTTTACTTGTATGCTTCAAATTTCTTTTCTGTTCTTTGTAAAAAATTACTTTCTTGGCTGCATGTTCTCCAAATCTTTTATTTATCTTAGTTATCTCTGATTTTATAATCGAGTAGTATATTTTTCTGCTACTTGTGCTGCATTTATTTAGTACTTCAAAACAATATTGTAATTTATCTTTGCAATAAACCAAAAGTAGAACACAGTGATTCTAAAAATAATTATCAATTCAAGAACTTCAAATTAAACATTCCTTTCTAGAAAGGAGAGTAAGCAAATGTCTCCATAACTCTTGTAGCATTCATTCTCTGGATAGCGATATTGTTGCACTACCGGAAATATTCAGCAACATGGGAATCATCTGTGATGTCCTGTAGCAGTTCCCCAATTTCAGAGACAAGGTTCAATCGGAACACCATGACCCAAATGTTTCAACAGCAAACTTGCTGAAAACATAATTATCGATAATGCATCGATATGTATTCCACTTCAAAAGAACAGCTGATGCCATTGCTGACCCAGCTACTTTAGGGGTGGTAGGTAAATGTGTAGCTGCAACAGTATCCAAGCAAGTTGCATCCAACATTAATTATTTTCCATTCTTCCAAGGTGTGGTTTATAACCCACCAGGATGTTTGCCATCGGATTGACTGGTTCCTGTAGGTTCCAAAATAGTTGTAACATCCGCAGATGTCAAGGCTTTTTCGATTATATCATTTAAGGAGAAATGTCTGGAAAACGTTCCCGTGCTTTCAGGGCAACTTAAAACTTGGTGTCTAGTTGATCTGTAATGATACTGCAGATGCATATATCTCTTCTTATCCTGTAATTTACATGATTAAATGTAAAAGAGGGCCACAAGCCCTAACTTCACTGTTGCTAAAGACTCAAATAAATAAATAAATAAATAAATAAATAAATAAATAAATAAATAAATAAATAAATAAATAAATGTTACTTCTGAATTTCTGGCTTAATTCGTTCAAATTATTTATAAGAAATAATTCTTTTTCATTGTTAAACATCGAAGGGAGTCTTTACCCCAACATTTTATCATAAAATAGTAGATTAGTCTCATAAAAGTAACTGGAATTTAAAAAAAGATCTCAGTGGTTTAAGGAACTCAAGTGTTGCGTTTTTTGTGCCAGTGAGTGTATAAGTGAAAAATAGCGGTTTAAGGAATTGAAGTGTTGTGTTTTTTGTGCCATTGAGTGTGTAAGTGAAAACTATTCAATGTCTAAGCATGTTTCCTGCTTTTTCCTGTCAGCTGGTGCAATGTCACTTAATGGTGGCTGGTACCCTTTACTGTGGCAGGAATTTGTCTGTGAATTCAATAAGTAAAGGTGAATTTATACCTTTTTTGTAGCTACCTAACTAACTAGGTGCCAAAAATATTTATACTGTATTTGAAGTTTGAAGTTTATATTGCATACTGTTAGCTTGTCTGAATATTCTTGGGTGGGTGAGAACTAAAAAGAGACTGAAGTGACTGATTGAGGACTGAAAATTAAATGTGAAAGATAATAATGCCAATCAGATTAATACATTTTTGCTCTCTTTTGTCAAGGTGAACGTCCTTTCCAGTGCAATTCTTGTCAACGTTCGTTTAGCAGGGGTGACAAACTTCAAATGCACCTACGGATCCATTCTGGGGAGAAACCGCACCGCTGTCAGCAGTGTGATTATGCCACTGTAGATAGTGGCAGCCTACGTAAACATATGCGAATACATAATGATGAACGCCCATTTAAGTAAGTGTGATCTTCAGAATAACTCGAATATTTAGGAAACAGAACTGGAACTCGCATAGACTTTTAATATTTTAAATTTAGTCTCTAGGGAATTACAATATACCTGCATTCTACGAGAAAAAGAAATACATTTTTTTATCATTGTCAGCTTTTTTTAAATTAGTTAACAATTCTACAACGTGAAAAAAAAAAAAAAAGGTCCACTACTCAATATTTTAGAAAATTTTTACATCAGTATGGATCAATATAAGAACCCATCCCTCAACTTAAACGAGATAAATGAAAAAAATAACGTAATATGGGAAACTTTTATTCCGATCATTTGTAGTAAATATCAGGAATATAACAACTCACAATTGTTACACTCTGTTTCAGTCACCGCCCCCATTATTCCGCACACTCCCATTCCCTCGCAAGCCCCACCCCATTTCCCCACTCCACTTCCATGCAGCAATACGTCTTGCATCTCGACTGCAGGAGCAAGTCAGTCAAGAGCTGGACTCCGTAGTCAGAGAACACAGGTGATACAAGCGGGCCATGTAATGTAATTTAATTTTTAATTCTTCATAACTTAATCTAAATATTGTTCCTGTTAGTCACCATTTTTCAACCTTAATTTGATTTGTATTGCCCACTTTACAGACTAAATTCAGACGGTTCAATAATGCTTATGTATATCAGCCCATGTTGGAACACAACAACTAAGCCAACAGTCTATGGATACCAGTTGAACTACACCAAAGGACAACAAAACAATGAAACAGAAAGACCTCCAGCTCAAGACTGTTTTAACAATCAAAATTTTACATTTTTTAAACTTTCATCATGCTTTTTAAAAAACTTTTTAACAAACATTTTATTGTGTGCGTTTCCTATGTTTTTGATTCATTTTACATGTCTTACTGAGGATGTCCTAATGCTGGGTCGAAACATGTCTATTTATGTGTGAATTTTAGTCTTAATTGGATGTAAAGTATATAGTATTGACTATGAGGATTAAAAGTTTTGTACAATTTTGTAAAAAGTTCAACCGTCAATACGGATTTAACATGAGATTCATAGTCTGTAATAAGCTTGAGTTAGCAAACATGAAGTTTACGAGGGAACTGATTGTACTGTATAAACAATTGGGTATAATGTAAGGAAATATTCTTAATGAAGATGTAATGGCCTGATTAGGAATGAATGCTTTGAATGTGTAGCAGTTGGCTTAGACAGTGAGACCAAATAGAAATGGATGAGGAGAGGTTACAGGAGACTAATGAGGATATAAAGATACAAACATTGTAAGCCACGTGAGAAATATGTGTCTTGTGTTGGCAGGACATGTCACACAAATGGATGATCTGTGAAGCTGATGGATTTTGTCCCCTGTAGAAAGAGATCGCTGAGCAGACTGAAGAAAAGTTGGATTGACAGATTACATGAATTTCTATGACAGTTGGGAACAATTGGCAGGAAAGAGCAAGATATAGGACACAGTGGAGGAGATGCCTTGTTGCTATGAACCATCCACTAGTCTTACTGCAATAATACTAGTAATAATAATGTAATGATGATGATATAATGAGGTTATTTAAAGAGGGTAAGAGAAGCAGAAGGAAAGGCAACCAAACAACTTGGCTATATGGTTTGGGGCACGTAGCTGTGAGCTTGCATTCGGGAGATGGTGGGTTCAAACCCCACACTACCGGGCAAGTGGCCATAGGGTTAGGTTCATGTAGCTATTAGCTTGCATTCGGGAGGTAGTGGGTTCGGGTGCCACTGTCGACGGCCCTGAAATTTCCCATTTTCACACCAGGCAAATGTACCCTAGTTTAAGGCCAAGGTCGCTTTCTTCCCACTCGTAGCCCTTTCCTCTTTCCTCTCCCGTCATTGGCATAAGACCTAAAATAAATTGTAAAAAAGAAAAAAAACACTGTCAATGGTTTCCCATTTTCACACCAGGCTGTATTTTATTTAAGGCCTCAGTCACTTTGCTGGCATATTCTTGATTACATCATCATCCAACAATGTGATAAGAAAGATGTGTGTTGTATGGACGGTGACAATGTAATGACATTCTTTATGGTGAACGTGAGATGCTATAAAGACCAGCATAAGCAAACCATGAGGGATACCAGTATAACCCCTCAGACCTGAAACTCTTGCTGGGGATCGCTCACCTTGGCAGATGCTGTGAACTGTCTGAACAAGAATGTTGTAGACACAAAGTCTCAACACAATCTTCGCCAAGCCCAGCCTCGCCCTCCACCATCTATAAATTGCAATATGTGTGGATGCATGCTTTGTGCAAGAATTAGTTTGTTTAGTCACCAGAAGTTTGCTCATAAATTGCATTAAGTGTGAAGTGATTTTTTAAGGAGGAAAATTATATATTTGGAATCAAATAACAGCCACCACCGCTTACTTTTTGTTTTGTTTTTGTAAAATCTGAAGCCATCTCTTTTCAGTTTCGACACATTTAATTTATAATTGTTAGTCCCTTCCATCTGCCAAAACTACCTGAAATAGAAAACATATGGTAACAGTATTATACCTAAAAATGTTAAGTTATTTTTTTTCTTTCTATTACGATGAACTTTGAAATTAGAGATTCAAATTCCAACATCAGTAGTGTGAATTCTTGAGGGGCTTTTAGGAGTTTAATTCTTTTAACATAAATGTGTTCCAGAATTCACAATTTTTCTTTGAACTATAGTTTTTAAAAAAAGATCCATGTTGGAAACCTCACACAAATGTCTTCTGGTAAAAAAAGAAACATTATTTCTTGAGTAATACTAATCAACAGTAAGAAGTCAATCATATCTTTCTGACCCAAGTAGTATATCCTTTATAATAATCTATGTACTTGATATATTTTGTTTTGATTTGTTTAAATTTTGAGTCAGGGACAAAAGATCTAATAGCTTACTGCGGGGCCGATGACCTTAGATGTCAGGTCCCTGTAAACAACAAGCATCATCATAATCATCAATAGCCTGCTGCAAGTGGTATTCATATTCAGTTAAATATATCACTGTTTATGTTTGCATAAATAAGCTGTCTATTTGATATCACATTTGATATTTCATATAGTTAAACAAAAACAAGAAAAAGCTAATGATGCAAATTTAAAAAAAATTATGTTTGTATCAAACTGTGAAAAAGATTAAGGTATTGTTTATCACTATTGACTATTTGATATTAAGAAAGTTAAAAATAAATACCTAATAAATATATTTTCACAAAGTACTGACAAGCAAATGCTCTTTGACTTTCTTAAGAAATTAAAATTTATCAGCGCTTTCCCATTTTCTGGTTCTTTTCAATAGGAAATTACGTCGTTTAGGAGTATTATGGGTTTGTTTGAAATATGTTAACAACGTTAGGTTGTGAATATTAATTTTTGAATAATTTACATGATTATTTTCAGATGCACTGAATTCAAATAAAGGAATGTTCTTTTTGTAATGTTAGGATTTTATGCAAAATCCAAATTTAATTATATCAAGGTATACTGTACTCCATATGTATATAAGTTTTACTGACAGATATTAAGAACATTTGCTCACTCATACACGCACTGTTTTCCAGGCTCTTAATACAAGAAATTTAGTAAGGCGCCTATGCATTTCTTTCAATATACATAGGTATGTTTGATATAACTACAAGATATGTTACATAACATATATGATTCTTTGTATCACTACAAAAAATAATAAAAATCAGACACATATTGCAGTGTCACAGTGTTAGCATATCTAACATGTTTCACTCATTTTGTTACTAATTGATAGGATTTTGATCTTTCCTTTGAGAAACCACTTGTTTGTCATCTTTCACTTGTAAGTAATGGTAGGAACATCTCTCTTCAACCACTAACAGTAGTTTGTAAGTATGTTACTATTCCATCTGCCGTGATATTTGCTTTCAATTTTCTTGTAATGCCGATGGAATTTTTCTCCTTGTTCTCCTCTTCAACAACTGTTTTGTGGTTTGCATCATTTCTGTTACCAAGCAAATTTCTCACTTAATTTCTGAGAACTTTTAATACTGAAAGTTCTGTTGAGTGCATGTTATTCTCAAAATTAGCATCAGAAGAATGTTCTAATACATGGGCCATCAAAGCTATCCTCTTTTGGAATTACTAATGCCTGGAAATCAGTAGTCACTCATTGAGAGGACCATTCTTAAGAATTCTTACTTATTTGTAAGGAATAATAATAATAATAATAATAATAATAATAATAATAATAATAATAATAATAATAATAATAATAATAATAATAATAATAATAATACCCGTGTGGGGATTTACCAGTTACCTCCATCGAGCGCGTCCCATTGGAATTGGGGAAGCTCGCTGGCTCTGCCGCCAGCAGAGTCAGAGGGTAGTAGGGAAATAAAATACCACCGTGAAAAAAAAATTGGTCCCTTGCCAGGGTTACGGCGAAGACTGGTAAATGACCAGAAGCCAGAAGACATCTTGAGGCAACCTCTAGGGCTAACAACCCTAGTTGTAAAAGGGTGGGTACCCGTCCAAAGCAAAGTCAAGTCAAAAAGCATGATGGCACAACATTTCAAGAAACATACCCCAGGGGGTAAATCTTCGGATAAATCCCTCGTCGTGAACGCCACGGTGCACGAGTCTCGTTCGGATTCTGGGGGAGACTCGACATCATGCAAGAGACGAGTCGGAGCGTCTCGGTGTACCCCGAAGAGTCAAAAACTCAGGCCAAAATCTAAAACCTTTTTAGCAACTTTCAACATAAATTCACTTAAACAAACTGGCAAGCTGAAAACCCTCACCAAAGCTCTTCACGAAAATCAGATATCCATAATGGCCCTACAGGAAACAAGATACCCAGATGAAGAGATTTTTGAATCCGAAGGCTACCGATTTTTCAAGAGCAAAGCGCAAAGAGGAATCCTCAATGGAGCTGTGATGCTTGGAACTGCGTTTGCTGTTAGAACCAAGATCCTTAAATCGGTGCAAATTTTGAACCTGTGAATGACAGATTGTCTATACTCACAATTAAATGCGCGAACAAAACGTACGCTCTAGTTAACGCACATGCTCCTACAAACGATAAGAACAAGTCTGATCCAGACGAAGTTGATAATTTCTGGGACCTACTGGATGAAAAATTAAACAAAATCCCCAAACACCATGTCAAGCTTCTTTTGGGTGACTTCAATGCCCAACTAGGTCGTGAACAGAAGTACAAGAAAGTTATAGGAAATTACCCTGCTCACAAAAGAACCAATCCCAATGGCAAAAGACTGGTGTCCATTTGTGAAAATCACAACCTGCAGGTCATGTCGACCCACTTTCGCCATCTACCCAGAAAGCAAATGACTTGGCGTTCTCCCGTCCAAACTCTCGGAGAGTTCCAAATTGATCATGTTGCAATCTCCAGGAGAAACAGCCCAGAGATTATGAATGTCAAGGTAAAGAAAGGCATCAATGTGGCCTCAGATCACTATATGTCTCTTATCAAATTCAAACCAATTCCCGCAAACACAAGAAAGACAACCAAACAAATCACACGCTTCGACAATGATAAACTTCGGCAAAGGGTCGAGGAGTTCCAGGAGAAGGCTAGACCAAATGACTGTGACTTTAACAACGCCAAAAGTCTGCTGGTTGAGGCCGCCAAAGACGTCGCAGAAATCAAGAGAAGCAAAAAGCATGCCTGGTGGAATGATAAGTTAGGCTTGTCCCAACTGACGAGCCTAACTTAGCACACGAGGGCGAAACGCAGGCAACCAAGAATGAGTTAGCTGGATAATTTATAATGTCCAATAACGGACCATTATATTGGTATTATAAATTTACTCATTCAGGACAAATATTTTAGGTTCCCTATGGGAATCAACATCTACATCATTTGATGGCCAGGCAGGCATCTATTTTTGGAAATTGAGACATAGCTCTCATAGTGCATTGGCACTGCTGGTGGCTTCAAATAGCCTATGCAGTGACCTCCACGGTATGCACTAGCCTTGCGTCTTGGGTGGTGTGCTAAGTCCCAACTGACGGGCCTAACTTAGCACACGAGGGCGAAACGCAGGCAACCAAGAATGAGTTAGCTGGATAATTTATAATGTCCAATAACGGACCATTATATTGGTATTATAAATTTACTCATTCAGGACAAATATTTTAGGTTCCCTATGGGAATCAACATCTACATCATTTGATGGCCAGGCAGGCATCTATTTTTGGAAATTGAGACATAGCTCTCATAGTGCATTGGCACTGCTGGTGGCTTCAAATAGCCTATGCAGTGACCTCCACGGTATGCACTAGCCTTGCGTCTTGGGTGGTGTGCTAAGTCCCAACTGACGAGCCTAACTTAGCACACGAAGGCGAAACGCAGGCAACCAAGAATGAGTTAGCTGGATAATTTATAATGTCCAATAACGGACCATTATATTGGTATTATAGTTTTGGGTAGCGACATCTGTTAGAGAATGTTCAAACTTCTTGATACGGAGCAAACAAACACAAATCAAAATAGACACAGTTCAGAACACTTCAAAATTTACAGTAGAGACATCTTCCGAGAAACTTTTGATTTAATACAGATTTTAAAGTTCAGAGTTTCTCCTGTAGAGAGGTTTCAACTGGCGCAATATTTGAATTCGTGGCGTGGAGGTGTACCGCCCGGTACAACAATAATAATAATAATAATAATAACACATCGTTACACAGAAAAACATTTTGACGTAAAGAGGAATGATGATAAATTACACAAAATTAAAATCATAACAAACAGATTAACAAACATGACGGCTAAGAAAGGATAGTGTGGAAGATGGCTGGGAACCATATCCAGGCGGTGGAAGGTATTGGCATCTTTTTCCTTCACCTACCAATCACATTTACGTTTATTTTCTCCAGTGATGATTCAAAATTAATATAGTTTACTTAAATTGAAATGAAAGCTCAATGATCCACAAAATTACACCTTTTAAAATTGGAAATAAGTCAAACAATAATTACATTGATTACCCAGAAGGTTGTCCGACTCGTTGGCTGAATGGTCAGCGTACTGGCCTTCGGTTCAGAGGGTCCCGGGTTCGATTCCCGGCCGGGTCGGGGATTTTAACCTTCATTGGTTAATTCCAATGGCCCGGGGGCTGGGTGTTTGTGCTGTCCCCAACATCCCTGCAGCTCACACACCACATATAACACTATCCTCCACCACAATAACACGCAGTTACCCACACATGGCAGATGCCGCCCACCCTCATCGGAGGGTCTGCCTTACAAGGGTTGCACTCAGCTAGAAATAGCCACACGAAATTATATATATTATACCCAGAAGGTTCAAATTCAGACATTCTACTTCCTACAACTTTAGGTCGGAACATTTCACACATGGCGTAACGTTTAAATTACGTAGAACTGTTGGAAGGAATAAAATTTAGGTAACATAATACCGTTAAGAGACTATTCATAGAAAATAAGGAAATACATTTAAGATAATTATCCTAGTGCAGCGCACTTTTAGTAGGCAGCCTCCTCAAAAACACTTCTGAGGAAGGTGCCTGTACTAAAAGTGAATACTTCTAGGATTACGCAGAACTGAGAGACAGCCCCAAGGGGAAATTAATGGATAATAATTACATCGAAAGGCATTGAACACACAATTTACGAAAACAACAAAATGGGAACTGTCTCTTTACAAATGTGACGCGACTTACCGAAAAGGCTAAGGGCCGATTGCAGAAACGGCATTTAGACGATGTCTACGGTTAAACAATGCCTAAGTATGGCTGCCGCATTGCAGAGACGTTATTTATCACTTAGACACTGTCTAAAACCGATGTTCAACCGGTCATGTTTAAACACTGCCGAGAGAACTGTTTAACCTCAAATGACAGGGGTGAATCACAGTCAGAGGTTATGTACCGTGAAATATGTAATTTGTAGTATCATGCTGAGACGATTTCGGGAAGAAAGGTTAGTCCGACGGCCTCTCTGTGGGTCGCCCGCTGCTAAATCGCAGCAATTCGTTTAACATGCACGGGGAGATAATCATAAAATAAGGTTTTGCTTTACGAGAGACTTGTTTCTTGAGACTGACAAAGTGACAGTCCGGTAACTGTCAACTTGAATACAATTCTTGGCAACTGATATATTTTATTATATACATGGGGTAATTTCCATGGAATTATAGGTCACTTTGACTACATACATATCAGAATTACATGTCCCGATCGTCTGAGGGCTGTCACATACATCAGCCGGGAGAGATTCACTTATATTTACTGCCAAGTAAACACACATAATAGTGAAAACTAAAAAGTAGGTTGTATGGGATTTTTATATATATAATCGCATAGGTTTTCGGCAACTGTCAGACAGGAAAAGGCAAGTGGTGGTGATTATCGTTTAAAGAGGACTGGGGAAGAAGAGCCGTGGCCATAATAACGGCCCTAGTATTTGCCTGGTGTAAAAATAGAGAAACTACGGAAAACAATCTTCACGGCTGCCGATGATGTGTTTCGAATCTACGATCTCCAGAATGCAAGCTACATCTATATGGCCCGTACAACACACTCGGTTACACATTACTATTGCTTCATCTTCTCTTCGTCGAAGCTACTGTATTTATGAGTAAATTACACTCAGTGTAACAACGCTATAATGAAAGCTACACTTCTCCGTACGGTGGCGTGTCGCTTTAGTGTCGATAATATTATGAGATTTAATTTGCACCGAAAGTGATACTCTTATCTGCGGGCAAGTCATGCTCAGCCATATTTGAGTAATGTGTAGGAAGACAAACAGCTGACTGGCGTTCGGCGCGCGCACCGACGAATTTCATTGGTTGCGACAAGCAAAGAGTTGCATGAAAGATACTTCTGTCTCCATTTTCAAACCAAAATTGAAACTTTAAGGGATGTATAGTTAAACATCGACTGAACATTGTTTAATGTAACAAAGGCTTTTCAGTCTGTCAAACACATAGCAAATACAATGTAAATTAAAACTATAAACATATCTGTAAAACACACACTAACATACAAAGATTGACATGTTTCGTTCTACAAGAACATCCTCAGATTCTATCATATCACTTAAAAATAAGCTTATATATGTACAGTATTGTTTACGTAGCATAAACTTGTCAATGATAGTGAGATTAGTGATAACATGAAACAGTAATGACAAAAAATATATATATATATATATATATATATATATATACAATTATTAATATAATGAAAAACTTACGTATTTTTCTAGACTGCCGATGTTAAGTCTGTTGTCACCAAACACTATTTCAGGACTGTGGTCATGGAAAGTCTGTGGTGAGCCACGCTGCACGTGGAGAGGGGAGGGCAAGACAGGGAGGGGCCTTGTAGATCGATGTGGATCTCTCCTATTGGATGATTAAATCGAGTAGACTATAGAGTGGAGAGGGGAGGGAGATGTAGGGCGGAGCGGCTGGAGCGCTGTGGAACTTTCCATCAACATTGGAGGGGGGAAAGATGATATTGACCTATTTCATGTTAATTGTACCTGTATGTAATATGGATGAATGCAAATTATTTTTTTTTACAATACGTGAATAAAGTAAGGAACGGTATTATTATTATCATTATTATTATTATTATTATTATTATTATTATTATTATTATTATTATTATTATTATTTTATGAAAAAAGCAATTTACCTTCCGTCAACATTGGAGAGGTGAGAGATGTTATTGACCTTTTCCATGTGAATGTACCTTTATGTAATATGGATGAATGCAAATTAATAATTTTAGGTGAATAAAGTAAGGGACGTTATTATTATTATTATTATTATTATTATTATTATTATTATTATTATTATTATTATTATTATTATTATTATTATGAAAAAAGCAATTTACCTTCCATCAACATTGGAGAGGAGAGAGATGTTATTGACCTTTTCCATGTTAAATGTACCTTTATGTAATATGGATGAATGCAAATAAATAATTTTTTAGGTGAATAAAGTAAGGGACGTTATTATTATTATTATTATTATTATTATTATTATTATTATTATTATTATTATTATTATTATTATTATTATTATTACGATAGAAGCAATTTAATGAGTAGGTGTTTTCAGATATTATGTGAGTAGAGCGAATAGTGGGGGGAATTATTTAAATGTGTATACTCATTCAGGTTATTGGCATTAGCATTTTTTGCGACGTAAATTTTTATTGCTTCTTTTATATTCAAAGGTTTACTTTTATTTTCGAAGTGTAAAATTTTTAGATCAGTGTTGATGTCTGTGAAATGGTGTGAACAGTCGTAGATGTGCTCCCCGAAGGCTGAATGCCGATTATATCTGATCGCGTTTTTTGTGTTCTTTGTATCTTGTATGGAAATTACGTTTTGTTTGACCTATGTATGTGGCGTTGCAGTTAGGTTCTTGGCACTTGAGTTCATACACTCCTGACTTTGAGAAAGGGTCCTTTTTGTTTAGGTTGCACCTGCTGAAGTGTCTCTGTAGTGTGTTATTCGTTCGAAAAGCTACTTTTAAACTTTGTTTCTTGAAAATGTTAGCTACTTTGTATGTGTTATTGTTAACATAGTTGAGAACCACGTAGTTTTCTTTGTCGTGTGTGGTGCTTTCCCGGCGACTTTTCTTATGTTTATTTAATAGTTTATCCACTGTGCCTGGAGGATGGTTGTTTTCTTTCGCGATTTGTTTAATGATTTGCATCTCTGCATTGAAATCTGTTGTGCTCATTGGTATGGAAATAGCTCTATGTATCATTGTATTCAGTCCTGCTATTTTGTGTGTGTATGGGTGGTTTGAGTTGTTGTCAATAGTGTGCGACGTCTGAGTGGGCTTTCTGTATACTTTGTAAGATAGGTTGTCATTATTCCTGTTGATTGTGATGTCTAAATAGTTTATTTTCTTGTTATTTTCTGGCTCCATTGTAAAGCTGATGGATTTGTGTAAAGAATTTAGAGTGTTTAATAACTGGTCTGCATTAGTGATGTCATTATCATATATGCATATGACGTCATCCACAAATCTGCTCCAATGTAAGATTCCTTTTGAAAGCTGGCCCATTAAGAAGATGTTTTCGAAGTTATTCAGAAAAATGTTTGCTATTATACCTGATAACGGTGAGCCCATGGCTAGCCCTTCTGTTTGGCAATAGATTTTGTCATTGAATGCAAAGCAATTTTGGTGTAGTGTTGTTCTAAGAAGGTGAATAATTTCTTTGCTTTCTTGTAGCGAGGTGTTTTCTTTAAGAAGGTTTTCGATAATTTTAATGGATTCATATATTGGTATGTTGGTGTACATGTTAGTGATGTCAAAGGATATCATACGTGTGCTCTCTGTTATTTTAAGTTTATTTAATTCTTTAATTAGTTCTAGGCTGTTTTTAATTGATCTGTCTCCTTTAAGTGAAATTTTCTCTTTTAGAATGATGTTCAGTTGTTTGCTTAAATTGTAACTTGGCGCATCTTTAAAATTTACTATTGGTCTAATGGGACACAGCTCTTTGTGTATTTTGGGCAGGGCTCTTAGTGTGGGGAGTTTAGGATTTTTGATGATGAGGCTTTCTTTTTCTTGTTTTGGGAAAATTAAGTCTGTTTCCTTGATAGCTTGCTTTATTTGGTTTTGAAATTTATTAACCGGTATGCATAGTATGTCTTATGTATGTCTTATACATTGTTACTGTACTGGCTTTAATCACAGACATATTCATGAATTTGGACTTTTGTTACTAAGTCTATATCAGCGCCGGGTCGCAAGAAGATTGGTAAACAGAATTTAATGAAAATCGGTATGTAAAGTCGCTACAATCTAGGCCATAAATAATTTTATTTACGCTGAGTGAAATGGTAGTTTAGAGGAAGGCCTAAAAGTTAATTATGAAATATTTATGTTATTAATCGTCCTATCTTGATGAAAATCGGTATGCAAAGTTGAGAAATAAGTCGTTATAATCTAGGCTATAAATAATTGTATTCACGCTGAGAAAAATGGTAGTTTAGGGGAAGGCCTAAAATTTAATTCTCAAATATTTATGTTATTAGTTGTATCTTAATGAAAATCGGTATGTAAAGTTGGGGATTAAGTCACTATAATCTAGGCCATAAAAAATTATAGCCACGCTGAGTGAAATGGTAGTTTAGGGGAAGGCCAAAAATTTAATTCTCAAATATTTATATTGTTAGTGGTCGTATCGATAAATACCATATACGGTAACTAAAGTTATATAGTATTAAATTTCCGATCATGTATGTCTTATACATTGTTACTGTACTGGCTTTAATCACAGACATATTCATGAATTTGGACTTTTGTTACTAAGTCTATATCAGCGCCGGGTCGCAAGAAGATTGGTAAACAGAATTTAATGAAAATCGGTATGTAAAGTCGGAGAATAATGAACTACAATCTGTGCTATAAATATTTTTTTAAAGATGTACTAATATCACAGATTCGAAAGAAAACTAAGTGTGAAAGCCTACAATATAGAAAGCTCATAAAATTGATTAACAATAACATTACATTGACTGCTGCTTGTAGTGATGTGCTATGTCTCTTCTGTTGCCACTCATCTCCGATAGACAGGATTACTGCTGCGTACCATATATTTTTTAAAAGTTGCTTTACGTCACACCGAAACAGATAGGTCTTTTGGCGACGATGGGATAGGAAAGGGCTAGGAGTGTGAAGGAGGCGGCCTTGGCCTTAATTAAGGTACAGCCCCAACATTTGCCTGGTGTAAAAAAGGGAAACAACGGAATGCCATCTTCTGGGCTGCCGACAGTGGGGTTCGAACCACTATCTCCCAGATGCAAGCTCAGGGCTGAACACCCCTAAGCACATGCCAACTCGCCCCGTCGTACTGAGTCTAAAAGCTTGCCTGAATATTGGCGGGAAGTAGCTGGGGAGTTAGATAACTTTTTTCTTAAGCATGCCATTCCTCTGGTTCATAAATTTTTTGATACTACTGGTATGTAACACACTGGTTCATCATAGCATTTGAGCTATTCAATCCCTACTCTGAGGCACTGATTGGAATGAGCATTGTGCATATTTAATGGAATAAGGGCAGAGGAGTGTTCATGGCTGTCTGCGGCCTGGTCATTCCAGCTCTGGAACTTTGAACTGTTATTTCAGCACTGTAGTACTGTTCGTTGAAAGTGAGAAAATGTGTGGTTTTTCATTTGATTGAGTGTTTTATATGATAACATTCCTTTTAATCACTACACTCCTACTGACATTTTTGTAATGACCTATGTTGACTTCTGTTAGGAAAACCACGAAGTCAGTCTTTCTGAGAAACCCGTAGCGAAGCACGGGTACATCAGCTAGTGCAAAAATAAAACACAACAACACAGTTATAAAACCGGAAGCTACATATGCAGCAGAAACACTTTTTCACCTGAATAAACATTCAAAGACTGACCAACTTAAGAAAATTGAAAGGAGGATTGGAAGGAACTGCATCAACAAAAAATACCAGGAAAATGGACAGTGGCGGATAATACCTAACAAAGTCGTGTACAAAGAGCTAGAACCCATTACAGATAGTATGCGTAAGGGGAGACTGGAATTCTTTGGACATATCATGAGGATGCAGGATTCGAGACTTCTGAAACTACTAGTATAACACAATCTCATCTCAACAAATACCCCAACAGGATGTAAATGGATCAGACAAGTAAGAGAGGATCTGAAGGAAATAGGCCTTATAACAGAAGACACCACAAATGAGATAAAATTGAATACTAAACTCAAGAATATAAACCTCTGCTTTACCCTTACGCGAAACAAACCAACAACGAGCATATTCTCAACCGAGGAAAGGGCACGAAGATTGGAGCATTTGAAGAAGTACTGGGAGGACCGCAAAGCCCGAACAATGCCTTCAATGAGACCTGAACGATGGACCGACTAAAGTGATCCTATGCGGTCATAAAACAACAACAACAACAATAATAATAGTAATAATAGTAGTAGTAATAATAATAATAATAATAATAATAATAATAATAATAATAATAATTGTATAGCCTTATCTACCGAGTGCAGGCATTTTAATTTGATGCCATCTAGGCTGCCTGGTAAAAACTTTTGATGTTTTATTCTACCAGGTTATAGAGTAACACGGATCCCTTTTGGGTAACTTATGGCTGAGTTTTTAATTGAGTTTGTCGAATGAACACCAGATGTCTCACCAGATATCTGTTACATGCCAGCATGTTATTCTCAAAATTAGCATCAGAGGAATGTCCTAAAACATGAAAAGTATCCTCTTTTGGAACTACTTATGCGTGGAAATCAGTAGTCACTCATTGAGAGGATGTGAAGTGTTCATCCTTCAAGAAGTTTCACCACCTCTGCCAGGTTTGAACCTGTGATCTTGGGATCCAAAAGCCTACACTCTGCTACTGATCCACAGGAGGATTCAAGGATAAGAATAAAGGCCTGGATGAATAGAAAAAAAAAAATGGAGAGAAAAGCAAAAAGAGTTTAATAAATTGAAATATATATTTGTACACTTGTTTGTCTGTCTTTTACATGTAAAAAGTCAGATAAATACAAGAAAAGGTAGCAGCAAAAAGGAAAAGATATTTGCCAGGCAACACTGTGTAATATATTTTGTATTGCTAATTCAGAAAACTGTGCAGGCTATGCCTTATGGTTGGCGGTCATCTGAAATAAGCGATACAGAAAGTGCGATGCAATGTTACGTAGCACATTTAATTTCTTTATGTTTCTATCTCATTTTGTGTTTTTCCTTTGTTTTCATCTTTTACCACCTGTGCAAATATCTTTTTCTTTTTACTGCTACCTTTTCTTGTATATCTGACTCTCGTTATCCTGTATTTCCCCCAGAAAGAAAGAAAGAAAGATTCTTAAGAATAATCCACTCAGTGAGTGTGGATGCTAACGCCTCTGATAAAGCTGGAAAGCAGATACAACTTGTCAGGAGCTGAAAATAAATATATTTGTCAGAAGTTTGTCAGGAGCTGAAAATAAATATATTTGTCAGAAGTAGGTTTGATGATGGAAGTGCCCATCTGTGAAGATAGCAGTATATGTAGATGTGGAGTATGTCTTTGTTCTTTTGTATTTTCATGTTTTTTCTTGTCTCTTCTTTCTGTTGCTCCTATGCTCCTGCTTCAACTGCTAACCAGCCAATGGGTTCTTCTTTGTGCGTGCTTTTATCTTCCTTCCTGTCTTGATGATTTATATTTGGACAGTTATATGTTTCATTCATAACACTTACCGTATCGGTCTGAATATAAGATGGCCTCACATTTAACACAGCAATGAATTTTTCAAAGATATTTGTAAGAAACTTTAGGTAAGGAATATAATTGAATGTATTCAAGCTCTCCTATAATGAAGATAATTTAGTAAGGCTATATCAAATCCAAGAACAGAAGTTTTATTTTATTATAAAATAGTGTGGACCTTGCTCAGTTTTAGTATGTACTGTGGGCCGAATGCTGATAGATTATCAATTTATCAGCATAATCTGCCATTAGAGATTGCGCAGTAGTAGTGTGACACAGTCTTGAATGCTGCATCTTTTGTTTACTCGACCCCAGGCTTAGTGTAAATTCAGTTACTGGAACTTTTAATTTATGTACCACCTCCATTACCTTCATTCTAATAACTCTGCAACTTATTCAATAACCCTGGTTTAGTTTCTCCTGCACAAATTGAGTAACAAGCCTATCAGTTTTGTTCAGTTCCTGCTGCTGGTTCTTGATGTGCTGGCATTCTTAAACTTTTCTTTGTCTTTCCATCAACATCGTGCATTACACTCAGAAGCACCAAACTTTTTCACTGCCTATACATTATTAGTTTGTTTTATATCATGTAAAACTTGCAATTTAAAGTTTAGATGATGACTTCTCTCTCCTTTTAATTGAAGTGATGAAGACACTCTCCTTTACATATGATTCATCAAAACTAAATACATAAATGCAATGATGTCGAGCCAAGCAATAGATCACAAGAAAACTAATTGGAAAAAATTGTCAAAACTCAAGAAATTGCTATTTATTGCTATTTAGCTCAGCTGCAAGATGTGTGGTAAATTCCTACGCACAAGCCAGTTTAGTCAAGGAATGATACGAGTATATGAAAATGAATCTCTAAATATTAGGCTGTGCATAGTGCGACTACAGTTTTTGTAAGTACAGTTTAAAATAAAAATGTAATCTTATATTCAGATCAGTACACTAATATATGATGATGAATGTTGTTGAGTATACAATTCCTGGAAATAATATTTCATTTATTTAATTTAAGGTGTCAGATATGTCCATATCGATCCAGGGATACTTCGCAGCTGACTGTTCATTTGAGAACACACACAGGTAAACTTGTATATTCATATTCTTTTCTTTAGAATATCACTAAATTTGGATTATTGTTCTTCGACTATACTTTCCAAGTGGTTATCTTGCTTCATTTTTTCCTTCCTTTTGCCTTTTAATCTTCATTGTAGTAATTTTATTCTACATTTAAAAAAATAGAAAAGATTGCTTAGGTTAGGATAACAATTTAATTGATAAAAATCTTGGCAAGAATTATTGTATGGGTTTCTGTCGTAGTTCTTAAACAGACCTGTCCAGACTTTGCGCGCCTGGCACACAACTGCAGTGCGCTGAGCCCCCACCAATTCACATACTGTCACCTGGCTCCACAGGTGGATCCATAGCGAGAATAACTTCACAGAGTGACATTTGAATGCATTTTGCAGAAGTCTCATAATCATACATTTTTTCCTTCACATTTTCAAGTTCTACACTAAATATAGGAACTTTAAATTATGTATGGGAAGCAGTTGATTTTTTATTAATAATTTTTTTTTTGGTGTGTGCTTACATTTTGTATTTATCCTTACACACATTCAAAAGGCATCAGTTCACAAAATGTGAATGACCACAAGGATCCTGAAAATATGAAAAATATTGTAAAGAAAGAAAACATTAAACTATTATCATTTAGGAGTAGTGTAAGTGAAGATGTTCCATACAGTATTTTATTGCAAATGATTGCGATTGAAATTTCTTTCTATATCGAGAACAAGTGTCCATTACAACCACCAGTTGCAAATAGTGACAGAGGTTTCCATATGTGAGAGAGACTCATAACCTGGGCGAAATCTTTCATCGATGTAACTTCAACTAAACCTGAAGAGTACTTTCACCACCACCAATGGAATCTTGGATACGCTTGCCGAATTTGTCGTAAAATTCCTGCAAAGTAGGAGAGTTATTGAACCTATCTTCTAGCCTAATATTACAGTCTAGTTCTACGAGCTCCAACTACAACGTATGTGGGACGTCTTCCTCTGACAGAGACAGGCTCACAAATAAATCAGAAGTGGAATTGAGGTCTGCAAAGAAAATAAGCCATGAGTAAAATTCCTCTTTCAAACATTAAATGACTTCCCTGTGTTTTTTATTTAAATGATGTTCGCACTCCTGTTTGAAGATCGATGACTCCTCAGTTAGTTTTCTTTTCAAGACTTTCCATATTTAAATGCTACCATCAAGCACATACCTGTGACACTATTACAATGGTTGAGTTAATGCAAGGTAAATGTAGGAGAGACAAGAGAGTTAGACTGACCCATGCAACTCTGGCATGCCAATGCACTGTATGGCACTGAGAGAGCTGGCCATACGGTTGGGGTCGCGCATCTGTGAGCTTGGATTTGGGAGATAGTGGTTTTGAATCCCACCGTCAACAATCCTCGTTTTCCGTGGTTTCCGATTTTCACAACAGATAAATGCTGTGGCTGTACCTTAATTAAGGCTACGGCTGCTACCTTCCCAATTCCAGCCCTTTCATATCCTTGCATCACCAAACATATTTGATGTATTATGGTACTTTAAGGAGAATTCCATCTTTACAATACAAATTAAGTTAAATTTAATTCTACCTTTACAATACCGATTGAATTTAATTTAATTTGTATTGTAGAGGTGCAGTTCTCCTAGAAGTACCATGACACTTGTTAAGGGCAAAAATATGGGCTAAAAATGAATTTAATTTCTTGTAATCTTTGATGTCTTTCTGCAACATTAAACAAGTAGCAAAATAGCACTGTATGGCGCATGTCTATTGCATCTGAAGTGCTGTTTGGACTGCTTTCTTCTTGAACTATGGACAGTGATTGAATGATCTTGTAAGTGAGAGATTGTTTATTAATTTGGAATGGGCTCCAAAAATCTGTTGTGGCCCTTCTTGTAGACTAAGACTACCAGTTCTTTGGTTGGTCTTCAATCCTTGAAGTTAGTACTTAAAGGGCTTCATACTAGGAAGGTTTGTTCACATAAATTTCCCACATATCTGCTAATTGTCCTGCAAAGAAATATCAGATCTCTGGGAGTGATGGAATCCCACTTCCATTTAAGATATGATATTGGTGGTGATTGTTGTTGTAAGGGGCAAAGCTTAGCAGAACAGATCCTGTGGTGGGGGTCTGTTCATATGTAGGCAAGTTAATAAGTATCTGCAATTTTGCTCTAATCATCTTTAGCTTAGCTCTATGGCATTGTGTGCTCACCATCCACTAGATGCCACCATTATCTACGTCTGTGGTAGGTTTCAGCATTATCTGATCAGTTCAGGTTGCGCTGTTGCGACATAAACGTGGCCGCACCACTCTCTGTTTGCACCAAGGAAGAACAGTGTTCCATAATCCGTTTCTTGTGGTATGAGGGTGTACCAGGAGCAGAAAATCATAAAAGACTTTCAGCACAATACGGGGACAATGTTTTGCCAGTGTTTACCAGTGGATTGAACAGTTCAAAAAGGATCACACGAGAGTGAAGGATGAGGAAAGATCTGGGCATCCATCTGCAGCGCTAACTGATGCCAGTATTTAACAAGTGTGTGATATGATCCTGAATAACAGACGAGTGATTGTTGATGACGTGGCAAACCATATGCACATTAGCATTAGCCATAGTTATGCATATGAGATTATGCATAACAGGCTTGACTTTGACAAAGTCTGTTTGAGATGGGTTCCAAAACAACTCAATGAAGAGCAAAAACGCAATCGTGTGAGAATCTGTCAGCACCTACTGGACTGCCATGCTAACGAAGGTGAAACATTTCTGAAACGATCATCACTGGAGATGAAATATGAGTTCACCACTTCGAACCAGAGAGAAAATGACAGAGCATGGAATGGAAGCATCCCGGATCCTCAGTCAAAAAGAAATTCAAGAGTCAACTTTCTGCAGGAAAAGTGATGCTCACAGTGTTTTGGGACTCTGAAGGGTCAATCCTGAAACATTACCAGGGAAAGGGGGAAACAGTGAATGTTACAGTGATACGCTGGTAAACAAGCTGAAACCTGCAATTTGCAACAAACGCAGTGGTTGATTGTCGGAAGGAGTTCTTCTTTTGTATGACAATGCGCGTCCACATACCGCTGCCCACACCGCTCAAACTCTTCAGATGCTGCATTTCGAGGTGTTGGAGCATCCTGCATACAGTCCTGATCTCACCCCGTCGGATTACCATCCGTTTGGTCCACTTAAAAATGCTCGAAGAGGCCGTCGATTTAGCTCCAGTTACCAGCTGAAGGAAGCGGTGCATTTGTGGCTTGCTGCGCAACCAAAAAACCTTTTTTTTTTTTTGCAGAGGGTATCTGAAAGCTTGTGAAACGGTGGACCATGTGCATTGAAAAGCAGGGTGACTATGTTGAAAAATGATATCAATAAAAAGTGCATATTCTTTTTGTAATCAGTTATAAAGATTGATTGCGGATGCTTATTGACTTTTTCTCATATTAATGGGAATGTTGGAAGGTGGAAAGTAAACAAGCAAAATCCTGTTGGACAGTCTAAAAATTAGTATTGATTGGGTAAGAGGAGAAAATAAATAAAACATAAGATTTTATGTATGAAATATTTCTTGGATATCAGAAGTGAAAAAATTGTAATGAGATATAGATTGTTCCTCAGGAGAGTACTGTCAGTTTCTTGATTGATTTGGTTACATTTTGTGACTGCTGGAATGAAGCCCTGAAAATGTCACCAGCTAAAATTTATCCCTCGTTTACTTCTATGGCCAATGATAAGTGTATGGTCCGGATTCCTGGCTGTGTTAAAGAAGACTTAGATCTTGGTGTGACATTAGGGATGGCGTACACTCAGCCTAATGGGTAAAACTGTGAGAGAAAATAGATTTGAATCTCATTCCCAGCTAAGATAGTCGCTCTTCCCGTAGTTTACACTTAAAGATTTTTTGGGCTTCTTTTCAATAGCAAATATTGTGGGAGCTACACGTGCGGCAGTTAAAAGTGCAATGCACTAAGTAGTTGAATATTTTGAGTTTTTTTTATCAGCACTATTTGGGGGGCTGACCGCACAGTGTTCTTACGATTTTATAGGGCACATATTTTATCCAGATTAGACTACTGTAGTACAGCATATGGATCAGCAAGGCAAAGCGTCCTTGCAAAACTAAATAGCATCCATCACAGCAGGTTAAGATTGGCAACGGGAGCTTTTTGTACAAGCCCCATTGCTAGCCTGCTCACTGAATCTGGTGTGACGCCTTTATACCTGAGGCGCCAGCAAATGCTTCTGTCCTATGCTGCAAATTTGCGCCAGATGCCACTTCATCCAAGATATCGTTGCAAATTCCACAATGGAAACCGTCTACTGTACGCTGCTTATCCTCGAGCAGTGCAGCTGGCTGGAATACGCTTGGATAGCAGTCACAGATAGTTTGATGTACCTTTGGTTCCATGTCTTGTCAGACAACCAAGTGGGGTACCTCTGTGGATAATACGACGACCTGAAATAATCTTGGATCTGCACACTGGCCCGAAGGAAAACATGGACCCCTCGATTTATCGGAGGCTTTTCCTGTCCGTTGTTGGCCGTATCCAAATTCAGTCGTCATTTACACGGATGGTTCGAGGACAGAAATGAAAGTGAGCTGTGCATTTGTTGTATAGATAAGAAATGTGTTTTTCCACCATTCAATACACAATTTATTGTAATAGATTAAACTAGTACCGGTTTCGGCTCTTTAACGGCCATCATCAGCTAGTACATGATTTGTTTTAGCCATTAGACAATTCACAAGTTGTTATTGTATTAGGCATCCGGATGTCTAATGGGGGATGGAAATGTATACAATAGCATATAATTAAAATATCAGTAGTCAGGGTAAAAAGTTACAAATTAGAACATGAGTATGTAAAACATATTAAAACACACAGGCCACAATATATAGTCTAACATTTAAAAAGTTTCAACACATTAAAATGGTACGTATAGGTAGACACTTGTTAAAATTTTCAATTCATGCTACATAGATTCCATTCTTCTGTCCTCTGTGCAGTTCCTTTGCTTCTAAGTTATGTTGATTTTAGCTGCGTAAGGTAATCTTTGAGAACATTCTGAAACTGGTGTACGTCTTATTGATATGGGCCTTTGTCATGAAGAAATTTTGTTGTGTTATATATCCCAACTTGTGATATACTATGGCAAGTTTCAATGTAGCAAACAGCAGGTCTCGAGCTTGTATTTAGAAGTAGTTGGTGGCAACACCTCTCTCGTCTACGTTTGTTGTTGTAGTCTGTAAAGATAAGGTGATATAAGTATGCCGGTAGTGTGTGTATGAAGGAATGCGTAGTGTGTGTATGGAAAGGGTACTTACTATAGTTGTTGTGGAAGTCTTGTGCCGATGTGTTTGAAGGCTTGTTGTGTTCTACTGCGAGTGCGGCTGGGGCTCATATTAGCTGTGGAGGGGAATGTAGGTGGAGGGGAAGAAGGAGTGGCCGTTGGAGAAGTAGGGGCGGGGTCAGGCTTGTGATTCGTTGGTTTGTTAGAGCGTGTGTTTACTATTTTGAGGTAATCATTCTTTAATGTCGGAATGGCTTTGTCAAAAATGATGCTGGTTTTTTCAGTAATATCATTAATGTTATGATTGGGGTTGGCGTATTGGTCTAAAGAAATGTAGAAATCTTCGGTTATGTTGAGCAGGGGGCCCTTGGAGTTTATATTTAGTATCGTCATGTCGTTATTGATGTTTGTGAAACTATGCTTGGATTCTTCTACATGTTGGCCTATTGATGAGAAATGGTTATGTTTTACTGCATTTATATGTTCATTGTAGCGGATGGTGAAGTTTCTGCCTGTACGCCCTATGTAACTTATGTCACAGTTGTTACATTTGATACGGTAGATACCTGATTGGTTGTATTTATTGTTATTATTGACTGTTTTAGTGTTATGTATAAAGTTGGTACTATTGTGTGTGGTTTTGAATGCTGTTTTTATGTTGTGCTTCTTGAAAATATTAGTTATAGTATATATGTGGGTGTTGTTAAAGGTAAATAGGGCATAGTCTTTTTTGGGTTTGGCTGTTTTTGCTAATTTAGTTTTAGGTTGTGATTTTATTTTGTGAATGATTTTGTTGACCCTTTCTTTGCCGTATCCGTTATGTTTAGCTATGTCGTGGATTAACTTCAATTCATTGTTTTGGTCTTCTGTTGTCATTGGGATGTTAAAGGCTCTATAAATCATACTATAATAGGCTGCTCTTTTTTGTGTATTGGGATGAATGGAGTCATTTTTTATGGTATTTGAGGTGTGTGTGGGTTTCCTGTAGATCTTGTAAGATAAGTGGTTGTCGTGTCTGGTTATTGTTAAATCTAGGTAATTTAGTGTACGGTTATTTTTGGTTTCTTTGGTGAATTTAATTTGGGGATCTAGAGTGTTAAGCTTGTCTAGTATAGTTTGTGCATCAGTGGATCTATTATCTAAAACTACGAAGACATCGTCAACAAATCTGCACCAAAAATGTATATTATCTATTTCTTTGATTTTTTTTTTTTTTTTGCTAGGGGCTTTACGTCGCACCGACACAGATAGGTCTTATGGCGACGATGGGATAGGAAAGGCCTAGGAGTTGGAAGGAAGCGGCCGTGGCCTTAATTAAGGTACAGCCCCAGCATTTGCCTGGTGTGAAAATGGGAAACCACGGAAAACCATCTTCAGGGCTGCCGATAGTGGGATTCGAACCTACTATCTCCCGGATGCAAGCTCACAGCCGCGCGCCTCTACGCGCACGGCCAACTCGCCCGGTTTTCTTTGATTGACGAGTGTTCTAAGTTATCTATATATATTTCTGCTAATATTCCGGAGGCAGGAGACCCCATAGGTAGGCCTTGTTGCTGATAAATGGTATCGTGAAATCTGAAATAGTTATTGTTTATGGCGAATTCAAGTAAGTTTATGAATTTGTTTATTTCTAAGGTGCTCAAGTTGCTATTGTTTTTAGGTTAGATTCTATTATTTTGATTGTTTGTTTAACAGGAATGTTAGGATACATTATTATGTCAAATGAAGCAAGGGTATGGTGTTGTTCGATCTTCAGCTCTTTGGTTCTGTTGCAGAAATCTATTGAGTTGAGTATTGTTTTGTTTGCTAGAAATGTATAGTGCTTTTTTAAAAATTTTTTGATGAATTGCGATAATTTGTAGGTTGGACTGGCTCTATATTTTATAATTGGTCTCATAGGTACGTCTTCTTTATGTATTTTTGGGTAGGCTTTCGCAGTCGGTAATTGGGGGTTCATTGTTATGAGTTTAGCAGATTCAGTTTCGGTGAGAAGAAAGTGTGTGTTTTTAAGTAAAATTTTTAAATTCCTTTGTATGTTGTTGGTTGGATCTCGGCGTTTAATAGAAAAAGTATTGTCTTGGAAACATTTTTTAGTCTTTGTTATGTATTCATTTTTATCCATAATGACCGTAGTGTTGCCTTTGTCGGCCTTCGTTACTAGTAGATTGTTCTGTTTTATTTTATTTTTAAGTTTGTTTAAGTTCGATCTATTGGTGGTATTCATGTTTGGGTTATTATTGTGGATGCTATTGATGTATTGCGGGATTTTTCTACTGATTTCGTGTCTTACTTCGTCTCGTATGTCATATGGGATCTTTTGTAAAGCAAGTTCTGTTTCGGTAATGGTAGTTATAATATTCTGGTAGGATGATGCATTACCCCAGTTGTGTTTGGGTCCCCTGTTCAATATGTCCGTTTCTACGTCGTCAAATACGGTTTGCGTAAGATTTTTTATAGGCGGATGGAATTTATGTTGGGAATCCTTATTAGGAAGAGAGGGATCTTTGTTTTGGATTATGGTTAGTGGCTTCGGTTTACTTTGTTGTTATTTCAGTGTTTCCAGTTTTTTGTTTAGTGTGTTTTGTTTCTTTATGGCTAAGTCTTCTATTTTTTCTCTGGAAATTCGTTGAAAGTAATTCCAATAGCTGTGTGGGAGTTCATGGGATGCTTTCAGGTGTGTTGAGTAAAGTTCATTATTAAGGTGTTGTTTCTTACGGTATAGGAATTTTATTTCTTCTTTTAACTAAATTTCATTAGTCCTGTTTTGTGTTTTGCGTGTCTGAGCAGTTCGTCTGTGTTTATTATTGTATTTCTGGAGAAATTTCGGTGTTAAGTTGTTTGAAAGGCATTCCTTCAAAAAGGCAATGCTTTTGGTTGTGTTCATTAGTTTAATTTTCAAGTTCTGATATTTAAATGCCTTACGTTCTGCCTGGTTGGCTTCCGTATTATTATTTATAAATTTCATTTTCCGTATTGACAGATTCAAAGTATAGATAAGAAATGTGTTTTTCCACCATTCAATACACAATTTATTTTAATAGATTAAACTAGTACCGGTTTCGGCTCTTTAACAGCCATCATCAGCTAGTACATGATTTGTTTTAGCCATTAGACAATTCACAAATTGTTATTGTATTAGACATCTGGATGCCTAATACAATAACAACTTGTGAATTGTCTAATGGCTAAAACAAATCATGTACTAGCTGATGATGGCCGTTAAAGAGCCGAAACCGGTACTAGTTTAATCTATTAAAATAAATTGTGTATTGAATGGTGGAAAAACACATTTCTTATCTATACTTTGAATCTGTCAATACGGAAAATGAAATTTATAAATAATAATGTGCATTTGTTGTCGACAATGATAGGTTTCTTTTTGCTGTCCCGGAAACCTGTAGTGTGTACACAGCAGAGCTCTATCTGAGAAGCTCTCCGGTACGTGCTGATTGATGAGCGCCGACACTTTCTGCTATGTACCGACTCCTTGAGCTAGCTGCAGTCTATTGATACATGTTTTCCTCGGCACTCTCTGGTGCAGCAGACCCAGGACCTGCTGGCCGGGTGTTTGGATGCCGTCACCAGAATCATGTTTCTGTGGCTCCCAAGCCACATGGGTGTAGAGGGAAATGAGTTAGCTGATAAGGCTGCCAAGGAGGTTGTTACATTGGCCCCATTGCCTTATAAGGTTCCAGCAAGTGGTATTCGCTCTCAGCTGAGACATTTGGTTATGTCCCATTGGGAGATGGAGTGGCTCCAAATAAGCTGAGAGTGATAAAAGGTACAATGAAGGTATAGAGGACTTCCTTTTGGGCTTCTCGGAGGGAAGCAGTGGTATTATGCCGTCTTCGGATTGGCCACAATATAGTAACGCACTCCTATTTACTGAAAGGAGAACCACTTGCGGCGATCATCTTACCGTGATACACATCCTTACGGTGTATGGGGACCTGGTTGATCTGCGCAGTAGTCTAAAACTCCCGAGTAACATCTTCCTCATCCTGCGAGATGACGAGGAGTCAGCAGAGCTTGTCATCCATTTTATGAGGGATAGTGGTTTGTTTTATCGCATATAAACATAGTGTTTCATATTAGTCTTTGTATTATTGTTCACTACGTTTTACTAATTTGACTCTGTTTTAGTTTGTGTGTATATATTTTAATATGCTTTTTAAAATAGTAATTTGCATAATATATTATTGCCTTTTAAGGCAGTGTCTTATTCTATCATAATCTCTATCATCTATCATTTTACCAAAAATGAATTAGACCCACTGATTAGTTTAAATTCACAATCATGATTCATCTTCATTTTTTAAAATTCTAGTCAGTGGATACATTTTAATATTTTAATTATCATATCATGTCGTCAATCTTGTACCATTAGGGGCCGATGACCTTAGATGTTAGCCCCTTTAAACAACAATCATCATCATCATCATCATCATCATTCCATTAAAACTAATTCGAGCCAAACACCCTCCTAACCCGTGGATAACATCTACAATTAAGAAATTAATCTCTGCATGGGACAAGGCAAAAAGAAAGCACATCAAAACCAGGAAACCTGAAGACTTTGAAACCTTTCGCATCTTGCTTAATAAAACCAAACTCGCGATCCGTGATGCTAAAGTCAAACACATGCATTCTTTGTTCAGTAAGAGATCAACTCCGTCTGCTCTCTGGGGAACTATAAAATCACTAGGTATTGCTAAGAAAAATTCACAACATACTTCCTCATTCATATCTGCAGAATTGCAAAATGATTATTTCCTAAAAGTCTCACCAGTGAACAATTCTCACAGAATATCCGAAATTATTCATAGTTACATGAACACAAATGTACCTCAACATGATCTCTTTCACTTTTCATACATTTACCCAGAGGATGTGGTCAAAGTATTTAAGAGCATGAATACAAAGGCTGTTGGACCAGATGGTATCTCACATCCCCTCCTAATGAACTGTTTGGATATAATCACTCCGGTTATAGCTCACCTGTATAATTTCTGTTTACAATCAGGAGTCTTTCCAGCTATATGGAAAATGGCCCATATCAGACCTGTTCCTAAAGTTCCTTCTCCTCAAAAATTTGATGATTTCAGCCCAGTCAGTATTTTGTCAATATTAGGTAAAGGATTAGAAAGGATTGTTTACCAACAGCTCACTTCGTATTTAAGTACTCACTCTATTCTTAACACATTTCAGTCTGGTTCTCGAACAGGCCATAGCACTACGACGGCACTTCTCAAAGTCACCGATGATATCAAGTTTTCAATGGACAGAAAGGAACTAACACTTCTGGTACTATTCGATTTAAGCAAGGCATTTGATAGAGTTCACCATGACCTCCTTCTGACTAAATTACATGCAATGGGCATATCTCTATCAGCTCTCTCTTAGTTTGAATTGTTCTTGAAAGGGAGACCTCAGCGTGTAGTATTTGACAAACAGAATTTTTCTAAGTGGTCTAGTGTACATTCTGGCATCCCTCAGGGTTCTGTGTTGGATCCCGTTTTGTTTTCGCTGTATATAAACGATCTGCCTGGAGTTTTACGCCACACGAGACATCATATGTATGCCGATGATTTACAGATCTATTACCATTTTCCTGTGAATCGTGTTGTCGAAAGTATTAGTAAAATAAATCTAGATATAGAAAGACTTCATCAATATACACTAAGTCATAATTTACTATTAAATGAAAACAAAACCTTAGCTATTTTTTCTAGGATATCGAAGAAACTTATCAAATATTTTCAACAGCGATATTCCTCCAGTAATTGTAAATGGTTCTGTAGTCAAGTATCAGGAATGTGTTAAGAATTTAGGTATTCTAATGGATAACACTCTGTCCGAGACCTTTCATGCCAAGCACTTGGTCAAGAAAGTGTCTGGCATATTGCATCAGTTTCGACGAAACTTGCCGTATCTTCCTTTCTCAGTGAGAAAGATGTTGATCCAAACTATGGTATTTCCTATTTTAGATTACGGCGCTGTAATTTACAGCAATATCTCTGAGAAATATAATAGCATACTCCAGCGTATTCAGAATGTCTGTGTTCGATTCGTCTTCAGTATTCGTAAAGACCGTCACATAACATCTTACTACAAAGCTGCAGAGTGGTTGAAACTCAGGGATAGACGATCATACTCAGCTGCTTGTTTACTTCTGAGAATTTTGAAATCTAATGCTCCCTCATATTTGACCAAGTCCTTTGTTCAGATGAGTCAAGTGCATGATCGGGACAATAGGTTTACAGCTAACACCCTTCAGGTTCCACAGCATCATTCGGTAAAGTGCAGTAAGTCGTTCATTGTCACTGCCTCTCAATTATACAACAATCTTAAACTATATGAAATACAGCAAAGTAGTGTTGGAACTCAGAAAAAATCTCTCAAATACCGCTACCTTTCCACTTATTAAGCCATGTAAATGAATTTTCACCAAATTAATTAAATAGTACGAAATATCATAATCCCCTAGATACATTTTAGATGCTCAGTTTTACTCTTAATTCATCCTCGGCTTTAAAATTCTTAGGTTTCTCTTTGTCTTCTCTTCCTTGTTAGTATAGTGTATGTTTATGAAGTCTTCTCTTCCTTGTTAGTATAGTGTATGTTTATGAAATGTTAAAAGTATTATTGTAATCTCCTAGATGTTTAGTTTTTAATCTTATTCTTATATCCTCAGTAGGAAAATGTATCTTACGCTTATTATGTATTCTTTTATTAGATTTTGTATGTTAGGTGATACATTGAAGTTAAAGTGGCAGTTTGTTACAGCCAAAGGGACCTCTGGTCCTATTTGTAATTAACTTTAAATAAATATATTTCTATTTCTATCATCATCATCATCATCATCATCATTCTCAGCAATCCTGGAAAACATTTTACTTCACCTTCAGGTGAATGTTAGAATGGTCATTACATGAATGTTACACACACTTCCTCTTCAGTCTTAGCACCAATTGGTTTCATATACACATACTAGTACAAGTACAAACACTGAAGCCACACAACTCATAAGACAGATTTTTACACTCACAAAGTGCCCAGGGCAGTTTATTACAATGCCTAAAATCCCTGAAATGAAGCATCAGCAATTGCAGTAATTGATACCTGGAATGTCTCTTACGGGCACAGAACAAGACTTTAAGCCAACCTGGTGTTTATAAAGATAAGTTTCACCTTAATATTCAATTGCAGAATAAAGACACAGGGCCCAAAATGTCTGTCATTTGGCTCGGAAATGAGCTGAAGATCTCTTTGTAGATAAGAATTACCTTGAGAAATACTAGATCCAGTTCAGTCACTATGTGTGTAGAGTATCTATCATCCTGGTCTAACAGTACATTGCCCAGGGTTATGCCATTGTGGAGGTTGTCTACATGTGGCACCCTTAATTTGTGTTTTAGACTGTGGAGGCTCTGTCCTAAACCCATCGAACATAGAAGTAACTCTTTTTCATCTCGGTAACCAGCTGGCAAGACAAGAGTTAAATGTTACATTTTTGTGGCAAAAGATTAAAACATAACCCATACCCCACACATTCGGGAATAACTATTGATCGCTCTCTGACATAATTTAAGCATCTGGAAAACAAGGGCAAAAAACGGAAGGCGAGGAACATTATGATCCAAAAACTGGTAGGCACAACTTGGGGTGCCTAAGCTAATTTCCTGTGCACTGCAGGAATGACTCTGGTGACGATTACTGTTTGCCAGTATATATAAGCACCTATATAAGCAAAGTCGATACACAGCTCAACAAGACCATGAGGATCGTAATAGACACCATAAGACACCTGTGACCTAGTTATATGCACTGTTCAGTTTGCCTCTACCAATGCTCAGAAGACAGCAAGCAGCTGCAAGTGAGATGAATAAAAGTATGGAAGTTGAAACAGGAGAAAAATGAGGTAAAAGTACTGAAAATGGTAAAGGGAAAAATGCCAATGAATGAACAAGAAACAAAAGAAGAAGAATGGAGAATGTTCAGAAACACACCAAAAAAGGCAGCAAAAGTAATGTGTGGAAGAACTACTATAAAGAAAAGATGGAAGGAAACCCCATGGTGAAATGATAGAAGATACAGTGCTTTTAGGACATGTTTCAAAATAGGACAGTGGAAGTAAGATAAGAGTATCAGTCAGTCAAGAAAGAAAGAAAGAAAGAAAGAAAGAAAGAAAGAAGAAAGAGTGGATCAAGATGAAGATCATAAAAAGTATTATATGGAATGATTGAAAAGAGAAAGGAAGATATGATGGAGTATGTCAAAATGAAGAATGGATAGATCCAAATGAAATCTCAGAGGAGAAAGATAAACTACAAATGTAAATGGGCCTAAGATGGGAGAAAGTGGAAGTGGCATTGAGGAAGATGAAAAGAGGTGACTATGAAGATGGTGAGAGCATCTGAAGAGGTGGGAAACAATGGTTATATCAGGTGATGAGAGTTGTGTGGAAGGATAAGAGGACACCGGAAGACTGGAAGAAGGGATTACTTGTACCTACCTTCAAGAAAGTAAGTAGAACAGCATGTAAAACCTGTTGGGGAGTCACAATAATGTGTCATTGTGCAATGATTTTCAGAAAGATTCTGGAGAGGTGGATATGAGCTAAAGTCGAAGGAGGGCTGAGAGAAAAATATAATTTCAGACCAGGCAGGTCCACTGTAGATGTCATCTTTGTCCTAAGAGAGCTACAAGAATGGCATTATGAATTTGGAAAATATCTACTGATGACCTTGGATATTGAAAAGGCTTATGATAATGTATGCAGAAGCACAGTGTGGAAGACCCTAGAAAATAAAGGGGTTGGAAAACGGACTATATGGAGGGTATAGGAGAGTTATCGAGGGAATGTGAGTTGTGTGAAAACAGATTGGCTAGAACAGAGGAATGGTGTGAAACATGGAAGTGCACAGTCACCATTACTTTTCATTGTAGTAATGGATAATATAATGACAAGAGTGGCAGAGGAAATTGGGGAAGAAAAATGAAAACAGTGATGTTTGCAGACAATTTTTCAGTGTGGAGAAATAGGGAGGAGGAAGTTCAGGAGCAGTGGGATGCATAGTATGATGTGGTACAAGTATATGGCATGAAGAGTGAGATGATGCTTACAACCAGGAAGAGGGATAAACCAACAACTGGAATAATGATTGGTGAGGAACAAGTGAGCTTCATATACGGAGGAAGCTTAATACGGTAAATGGAAGAAACAGTAAGGAAATGAGTGAGTATGTGAGATAGGCAAAAACATTCTTGAAAAATGTTAGAAGCTTGGTGTTTAGTAAAAATATCCCCCAAAACAGCAAGAAAGAGTGATAAACCAGACATATTACATCTCAATAATGCATGCTTGAGAAACTTGGGTGTTGAGGGAAAAAGAGAAAAGTAGAATCCAGTGAAATAAAATATTTTAAGAAGTAGAATAAGAGTAACTAAAATGGATAAGATAAGAAATGAGAAGGTTAGAGAACAGGTACAAGTACAACCAATGCAGGATTATATGGCTCCATAGCTAAATGGTTCGTTTGCTGGGCCTTTGGCCCAGGGGGTCCTGGGTTCAATTCCAGGCTTGGTCAGGGTTTGTAACCTTCATTAATAAATTTCAGTCGCTCAGGGGCTGCGTGTGTGTACCGTCTTCAGCATTAGAATTCATCATGGGTAGGGCCGCATCCTCATAGACGTGCAGGTCACCTATTCGGTGTCAACTCGAAAGACCTGCATCAGGCCTCTTTGGAGGTCACATGGCATTATTATATTACAACATAGGATAGAGAAATCATGGGTTAGATGGTATGGACACATGAAGAGAGTGGAAAAAATGAAGATGCACGAGATGGGAGTGAAAGGCCAGGAGACCAAGGAATAGATGGCTGTAAGAAATGGAGAAGCGGATAAGAAGAAAATAGGAGAGATCAGGACCAATGTGACGAGAGAGAGAGATAGCGGGAAGACAGTGGAGAGACTTATGTCATGGTCAGTGGCTGGAAGCTGTACAAGATGATGAAACTTATTATTTTTTATTTGCTTTACGTCGCACTGACACAGTTATGTCTTATGGCGACGATGGGATGGGAAAGGCCTAGGAATGGGAAGGAAGTGGCCATGGCCTTAATTAATTTACAGCCCCAGCATTTGCCTGGTGTGAATATGGGAAACCACGGAAAACCATCTTCAGAGCTGCCAACAGTGGGGTTCGAACCCACTATCTCCCGATTACTGGATACTGGCTGCACTTAAGTGACTGCAGCTATCGAGCTCAGTAGATGATGAAAGAGGCAGACATGCTACCCTACACTGTGGGGTCTACTCTGAAGAAAAACGTTACTGTAATTTCATCTCTCAGAGAAAGTTAATGTTGTGAGGAATTATTTGGAGCTTCCAACTGTGTTTCAGGTAATTTGGAAAAATAGTTATTGATATCTTGCTTCTTTTCTTAGATGCCAGTTTTAGCAAAACATTCTTGGGCTGTGGTAATGCTGGCTGCATCTTCTGCATATAAGGAACACAACTGTTTTTGCTTCACTGATATTTTCTGCATAGTATGCCTCTAACCATAAATCCCCTTGAGTTTAGAAATTTGACCCAATATTTTATAACCGGGATTTTTCAGTAATGCCTGACTGAGCTTGTCAAATACAATTTTAGCAACACGGTGAATTTCTGAAGAAAAATTCACCAAACCAAACCCCATGGCCCAGCAGTCCCAGAGGGCCTTGGCACCAAGTGACCACTGCTCAGCCCAAAAGCGTACTGATTACGCTTAGCACAACGAATCCTCTCAGCTGTTATTCTTGGCTTTCTAGATTGGGGCCACTATCTCACCATCAGATAGCTCCTCAATTGTAATCGCGTAGGCTAAGTTGACCTCGATCCAGCACTCGGATCCAGGTAAAAATCCCTGACCTCCGTGGGAATCAAACCCAGAGCCTCCAAATAAGAGGTAGGCACACTACCCTTTCAGTTATTATTATTTAGCGTATGATGCTATAGTTGACAATCAACTCTATGTACAAGTTCTTGGGCACAATAAAAGATATACAATTGTATATACACCTTAAAAATATACAGTATATATACAAAGTCTGTTGGTTTAACCTTAAAGTACCCTACACGTGTACTCTGGGTGGTGCTAATGGAGCAATAACAACAATAAGATGCCGCCGTACTGCCCTGTTGGACCTCAGGGCTATGACAATCAAGAAATCAACTTAAATAATAATAAAAGCAATCCATTTGAGGACTCTCATTTCCATATCTGAACCTTTGGCTCTCAGTGAACAATCTGCCAACTAAACATCGAAGGCATCTGTAAGGAAAATAGTGAATACCCCTTCACTGCGGGGCTGACTATGAAGAAAAATAATGTTATTAAAATTTCATCTCTCGGAGAATGTTAATGTTGCGTGGAATTATTTGAACTTCCAGCTGTATTTCCGGTAAGTTGGAAAAATGATTATGGATTCGTGTATTTTGTCTTGGATGCCAGTTTTAGCAAAACATTCTTGGGCTGAGGCAATGTTGGCTGCATCTTCTGCATTTAAGGAACACAAAACTGTTTTCATTTCACTGAAATTTTCCACGTAGTATGCCTCTAATCATTGAACCTTATCGATTTAAAACTGGCTGAGGAGGTAAAGAAAATTGGAAGCATGAAATTTTTGAGTTCTAATCAGTGACGTTACAACCACTTTTTGGGTCAGTGATCTACATGTTAGGCCCCTTTAAAGAATAAGCAAAACAAACAACCATTTTCTTTATTCTTGAGACAAGAAGATCAATGTCTTTATACAGATTTCTAACAGTTTCAGCAATACGATATTGTGACCTTACACGTATTTCTGATTTAGGGTTCAAGTTGTTGATGTTATGCCTTGGCTGGTGTCATGCGGAGATTCAAAGAACTCCACTCAAGGGACGTGCAAGTTCGACGAGTCTGGTCATAGTGTCTCACCGTTTAGACTTTCAAGATCTGACTGACGTACGAGAGCGCATATTCAACAATTACTTAAAACTATACTATACTATGATACTAAACTTAGCATATGAATGAGAATTCGGAGAGTGGTTCTTTTCTTTGGAAGGATATTCCGTTTAATGAATATCATCTCACGAAACATAATTACAAATTAATTGAAGCAGCAGCATAAATGGATGTCTACTTGAAATTGAATATAATGATTAATTGTAAATGTTCAGAGTCCCTAACTTTTGTTGGTTATAATATGTCACAACAGCAAACTTTCATAATATAATTAAAATATGTTGGCTCTGTTGTTAACCTTAAATTTCAACAAATAAAAGAAACCAACATACGAGTTGCTGAAGGCTTAATTTACGTTACAAATCTATTATCCACATCATTTACTTTCTGGTTAATAAAATGAAATTAGAGAAATCTTATTCTTTGGCACTCGTATTCGTTGACCCCAAAAATTCATGTCTTTAACTATTTCATTATCTTTTAAAATCATCACCTAATTCAGTAAAATCTAATAAAACAACTTGGATGCTCCAGTGACATGTTCACAACGTTGTTGCTTATACCAACATATGATCAAGAAATAAGACTACATTATGATCCCTCTCTAATTGCTAAGGATGCGTAATAAATTGGAAATCAGCCTCCTTTGAAATTCTACAACAGCTGCATCTTGACAACAAATTCCTAAAAATAAGGTCATCACCAATAATAATAATAATAATAATAATAATAATAATAATAATAATAATAATAATAATAATAATAATAATAATAATAATAATAATAACAATAATAATAATAATAATAATAATAATTCAAAAACTTCCGATGACTCTGCAACCTCTGGTATTCTCCATGAAAAATACTGAAAATCTTCATTCATTGCTAATTACCAACTCTGTGATCTACCAGAAATATATCATTTAGCAGGAAATCAAGCTACACACTGCTCAAAATAATATCTACACATCTCATCTGCGACATGGTTCTCATCTACATGGTGTCATTTATTATCGAAGATTCTATTTCATCCCTTCACATCTGCACGTAATTCACTTACATTAAATCATAGGTTATCGCATCTTTGATGACTATCACATAAGCAACTTCAGTATTCTTTGAAAACATCATCACAAAAAAATTACATTCATACCTAAGTACTCATCAATCATTACCACCATTAAATTCATATGCATGACAAACATCAATCCTTACCTCAATAACATATCACCAGGACTTTTCGAAGACTGCATCATATCATTTAGTGTATGACCCCAATGAATTATCCCCCATCAAACAACACATTAATTATTCACTTTATTTCGACAATCCTATACCAAACCTCTTTCATTTCACATGCGCGTTATATTTAATAAATTCTCAGTTCATCTTCCAAATACTCAAGCACATTATTTCTCGAAGACTTCCTCATCCTTGCATACCAATAAAATCAATATCAGTGCGATAATACTATAATCTTACTCACGAAAGCTATGCATATGACATGAAAATATCTTAGATGACTCTAATTTATGCACGTGTTAATCATCTTATGGTCACCTTCAAATAAAACGTATCTGTGCAATAAATTACACACTGAGTTTCACTTACAACGACATTACCTTAATAAAATGAAGCGACCATGTCTAAAAATCTCCTACGTAATGTCTACTGTCGATCGCTTGGATTCAAAATATAGCACATGACAGATTATCATTTTTCCTGGATTATTCATGATGAAAATCACAACATTCCCTGTCCATTATGAAATAATGATCGACGACCATAAGGAATCATTCAAGTTGTTTACCTATACTTGCCACATTCTGACACTACAAATTGATTCTACACTGCTTTAAGCAACTACATAGCAGAATAGATGAAAGACATTTATTTTTTGTACTTATCGAACTGATGGCTTCGGGAAGATAACATCTCCCATCTCTCTGGTCTTAATTTTATCATTTGGCATCCATGTCAACACCCTCCAGGTCATTCAGGCCACTTTCCGTGTTTTAACTCATCATTATCTGGTAGTTAGGCATCATATAACCATCTTTCGTCATGTGTGGCGACATCGTAGCACCTGAAACTTGTAATATGAAATTAGCACAATGTCATGTACATAAATAACATTGACATTATACTGAGTTGACACTCGCTTTATTACTTGAGAGAGACCGAGCTCGATAGCTGCAGTCGCTTAAGTGCGGCCAGTGTCCAGTATTCGGGAGATAGTAGGTTCAAACCCCACTGTCGGCAGCCCTGAAAATGGTTTTCCGTGGTTTCCCATTTTCACACCAGGCAAATGCTGGGGCTGTACCTTAATTAAGGCCACGGCCGCTTCCTTCCCACTCCTAGCCCTTCCCTGTCCCATCGTCGCCATAAGACCTATCTGTGTCGGTGCGATGTAAAACAACTAGCAAAAAAAAAAAATTACTTGAGAGAATAAGATAAATCTTTATCCCTTTACAATAAATAATCCGTACTATTCACACAATATTTATACAATAAAAATCAACTTTTGATCTAGCTTCTTCCTAGCCATGTGCGATGCTTCTGATGACCTTTAGAATCTTTTTTATTATCTGCATTGTTCTCTCAAAACAATACAATAATAAAAGTCGGTTTGCATTTCGTAAATCTTCTGAATTTTGTAGCCTGTAATCTCCCTTCCAGATGATTTTGACGTTTAACGCATAACCTCTTTGATACAGAACACTCTTGTAATCACTAATCTTGGCAATGAAATATATTCAACAATCCGTCGCCTTCATAGCTCGACATACCAATCCTATCTCATAATGGGTCTCGATTCTCTAATTATATCGTAACAGATAGACAATGTATGACCACCGTATGTGAATTGAACTTGGTCCATTTGATCCAACTCATTCCATGGCCTCCACTACACATTTTCGTCATTGAGATTTCATGCCATCTATTGATATTTGTTCATCTTCCACTGAAGAAAATGCAATATTTATTCAGTATTATCTCATCGTACTATAACATTCCGTTACTGGCCGTAACTTAATAAAATACCACGGGGTTCTGAGCTTGCAAATTCACTGGTACCTTTAATTCATGATCTGTTATTTATTCAGCTGAGCAAGTTATTTCATTTACTGCTGTACCTGGATGTATGATTTCATTAATTTTACATTACCATAAACTTCCAATGTTCTCTTTAACTCTGATCCAGCAGCAATATAGACCGTGAGTGAGGCACATCCTGTGAACTTATTTAGGGTAAAGAACTTTTAATCCAGCTCCTGTTTTAACAGTATAGGGAGCAGCATCAGTGGAAAATAACAAGATATTTTCTTGCCGTGTCCCTTCTGAGAGCTAACAAATCATTGAAAAATTTTCCAACAATGAAATTATTTACTTCGTCAAGTATTTGTGTATTAAGAAATGATCTACTGTCATAGCACTCATAGCACAATTTACAGCAGTGCACACACACATACACACTCTCTCTCTCTCTGTCCTGATGCATCTGTGGTTTCATCTATAGAAATCCACTTTTTTATTATTTTTTATTTTTTACTTCAGTTTATGTGGAATATTGTGAATTACATTTTGATAACACTATGGCAGATAGATTTTGTGCAATGTAGATTCATCTGGCACTTTTCTATGTATGTGTTTTTCTAAAAATATCTAAAGCTGCGCTTTATTCAGTTTCCAGAACATAATGTCAGAACTCACCATTGTTAAACACGACTTTAGAAAATTTGTCACTTAAACTCAGCTGTTCATCTGCATTGCTTGTAATCAGTTGCTGGTTTCTTCTTAATCTTCTCCTCGGACTGCGTTGTATTAATATGCATGTTTTTCTTTTTTCCTTTTTTGTTCCATTGCAGAAACATTATTTTCAGATACAAACAAGATTTTTCCATCCTCACTAAAAATATTTCTTCCAAACTCGTTTACATACGGTATTTTTGTAACAGTGCTGATTGGGAGATTGTTATGGGTGGCATCCTTAACCACTACATTGATTACTTTAGCTTATTGAACAAAAGCATGATCTACAACTAATACACTTTGGCTGGGTGAGTTAAAACTTGGAATTCAGGAATTCACTAAGCATGTTAAAAATTTGATGGATCGCTTAATCGCAAAAGAAATTTGGCAGAGAATCCCAAGCTTCTCTCCTAATTTTATCTGTGCAGTATTATTTCACAACATCCTGGGGCTTTGCTTTTATACACATTCAACTGAAGACTTTTTTAAAAATTTAGACATACGAAAGGGAATCACTGATAAGTCATGGCTTGGAGTGGAATATGCAATTTTAAAGTGACAGTTGTGAGTAAAATATGCTCAAAATTATAAAATAAACAAGCAAAACTATTTTTCTGGAAGAAGTGTTTATATCAGACAATGTCAAAAATGCTTATCAAAGTATGCCTTATGAAATATAACCTTTTCTGCTTCCCTTTTAGAAGTGTAGGAAAGAATGTGCATTTTGCTTAGAAATCCAGGCTCTGCTGATACACTTGTTATAATCAATAATGTTATTGATTTTACATGCCACTAACTAATGTTTTTCAGAGATGCCGAGGTGCCAGAATTTAGTCCCACAGGAGTTATTTTACGTGCAAGTAAATCTACCGACACGAGTCTGATGTATTTGAGCACCTTCAAATACCACCGGACTGAGTCAGAAGCAAACCTATCAGGCTGGGGTCAGAAGGCCAGCGCATCAGCTGTCTGAGCCGAACAGCCTGGCGCCAGCAAACAGTATGCAGCGTTCGAATTTGACACGTACGTCACTTTGTTCATCTGACATTAATCTACCAACATACACAAGTTGAGTCCACCAAACACTAGCATCTGTGTTGTATCGTTCAGTGATCATGCCCACGTTTGTGCTTGGAAAAGAACATTTGCAGCACGCATTGCTTTTCTTATTTAATCAAAAGAAAAAGGCTGTGGAAAGACATTATTTGCTGGTAGAAACATATAGTGAACACGCTCCATCGATCAGAACATGTGAGACATTGTTTCGACGATTTAAACATGGTGATTTCAATGTGAAAGAAAGTGTGCGCTCTGGTAGACCACAAAAGTGCGAAGACAAGCAATTGAAAGTGTTACTGGATGATGACCCAATTAAAACTCAACAACAATTGGCATAAGCATTAAATGTGTCACAAGAAACAATCAGCAGACATTTAAGAGAATGGGGAAGATCAGTAAACTTGGTAAATGGGTCCCACATGATTTGAATGAATATCATATGGAAAATCGCAAAGTCACTTGTGAAATGCTGCTTCAACGCTACGAAAGAAAATATTTTGTGTACCGAATTGTAACGGGTGACGAAAAATGGATTTCTTTCTAAAACCTGAAGCAGAGAAAATCATAGCCGTGACCTGGCGAAGCCGGTCCTTCGACACCAAGGTCAGATCGCTTTGGCAAGAAGACCATGCTTTGTGTCTGGTGGGACCAGAGCGGTATTGTGTATTATGAACTCTTGAAGCCCGGCGAAACCGTTAATGCACAACGCTATCGCTAATAAGTGATAATTTAAATCACACATTGATCAAAAGATGACCAGAATGCGCCAGAAAACATGGCAAATTGATTTTGTTACACGACAATGCACCATCTAACGCAGCAAAACTAGTGAAAGACACCTTGAAATCGCTTGGATGGGACAACCTTCCACACCCACCATACTGCCCCAACCTGGTGCCATCTGACTATCACCTCTTCGCATCAATGGGGCACATGCTTGCAGAGCAGCACTTCAACAATTTCAAGGAAGTTGGAAAATGACTCGACGAATGGTTTGCTGCAAAAGACAAGCAGTTTTTCTGGCAGGGTATTCATAACTTACTTGAAAGACGGGCGAAGTATGTAGAAGCCGATGGCCAATATTTAGTATAAACAAAAAATGATTTTCACTTGAAAATTACGTGTTTTCTTTACCACAAAATATGGCAAGAACTTATGCATACACCTGGTATACTCTGGTTGCCATTCTAGATGTTAACTGATAATTGCAACACTAATCATTTACACACTCATTGATGATACGTTCATGTACCAAATTAGTCATTTGGACCATTTCTTATGGGTGCTTAACTTTTTCTGTCAGTAAGTATATGAGAGTTTATTTTTTGTTACGCATCTTGAATTAAAGGCTATTCTTGTTCCAGGAGACACTCCATTTGTGTGCCCTTACGAGAACTGTCCTTCAGTCTTCAAAACAAGTTCAGACCTCAAGAGACATGCACGGATGCATACTGGGGAGAAACCTTTCTCCTGTGAGCTCTGTGACTACAAGTGTGCCATTAAATGTGAGTTTATGTACTATTCACCATAATTATGTACTGTATATTCTCCCAGAGAATGTGTTTTGAAGGTTTTGATCTAGGCGACACCCACCTAAATGTAGGATTGTTAAATTATTTTCACTTCACTGATAACATTTAAGTGTATTTAAATGTGAAAGCTTATGTGCATCATCTTCATGACCTTCACCACTATTGATGGGTTATTTACTAGATTTTGGACCTGATTACCCTCTGTGTGATTCTGCAGCTTTTCTTATTCCAAGAAAGAGAAGTGGAGGCTACCGTTTGATAGTTCATTACAGGAACGTCAAAAAAATTAGATTTCTTAAATTCCTTTACATCACTCAGAGGAAATCCATAATGGATAGCTGGCCCAATACTAGAAAAATATTTGGGGAAATCACTAAGGTTCAGCCTATTGATTAATCATCAGGCAGCAAAATGTCCCCATCATTGATATAGATTAAGCTAACCTCCAGCTATTCTTGAGCAATTGAAACAAAGCATACTGCCTTTATGGAACCTGTACAATAAGTTTCTGTTTGGTATGAGAACTTGTACTCAAGCCTTATTTAGAATTAGCTGTTATACCTGTTGTTGATGAGAAAATCACTATGCATGAACAGGCAAATAAACATTCCAAGTCAATTTAATCAACAGTAATATCCAGTAATGTAAAAATTAGACCTTCAGCAAGCTTGCTCAGCTGGATAAGATGGTACAGGAAGATGATGAAGATTGAAATGACTTGAGCAGTGGTAAAATGCAAGGAACACAGGACAGACAGATACCCAAGAGGTTAATCTAAATACAGTGCATTCCCGATAATTCGTGTGCGGATAATTCGCTTTGCGGTTAATTTGTGGGTCTCAGATAGTAATTTTTTAAAGTATTAATTCTTACACCCACTAATCATCATGCTGATTAAAATTATCTCTGCCTAGTTTAAAAGAATTTTAATGCGATGCGTGGAGACAAAATCATTGATATTTGAGGAGACTGGACTTCGTTTCTCTATGATGTAGCAGTAGGCCTATATGCACACTGCTGCCAGAATGCTGCAAACTTGGAAACATTCGAGCATGTTGCTGCACATGGCACTGCGCAGATTACCGTAATCTTGGAAGCAGAGACAGTGAAAGAGGAATGCACTCGGAATTTGCGCTCTCTTTCCCCACAGTCCAAGATCACTGAACTGTAAGCTAAGTGAAGGGTAGGTGCGCCGGCAGCGAGTGTATTATAGGCTACTGTACTTAAGAAGTGTGAATGGAGTGTGGAAGTCTTTTCGAAGTTTCGAATAAGTCAGTAGTGAAAGTTTTCAATATGAGTGGTCGAAAAATAAAATATAAAAGGTTAACCGTTAGTGAAAAACTGAAAATTATAGAAAGACTGGAGAAAGGCGAAGCGTCATCAAAGTCAGCCTGTGAGTTTGGTGTGGGTGAAACAACAGTGAGAGACATGAAGAAGCAAAAGGAAACCCTCATCAAATTTTCTGCTAATTGTGATCGTTCATCGTCCCGGAAATCAATGAGAACATCGGACTATGCAAATCTAGATGAAGCCATGATGGTTTGATAAAAAACGAGCGGAAGGTATTCCTGTGTCCGGCCTAATGTGTGCTGAGCAAGCAAAACATTTTCACGAAGCTCTTGGCTTAGGAGGCGATTTTAAAGCATCTTCTGGCTGGCTTACGCGGTTTAAGAAACGCAACGGAATACGAGAAGTTGCTATTCACGGAGAGAGTCTCAGCGCAGACACGGGTGCTGCTGAAAAGTTTGCACAGGAATTTTAATCATTCATTGAAAAAGAACAGCTTGACCTTAGACAACTTTACAATGCAGACAGGGTTGTATTGGAAATCTTTACCGTCTCGAACATTAGTGATGCAACAAGAACAGCAAGCCCCAGGCCGCAAGACATCCAAGGAAAGAATAATCATTATGGCATGTGCTAACGCAAGTCGTGATCATAAATTAAAATTATTAGCGATAGGGAAATCCTGAAAACCCCGTGTTTTAAACGAGAGAATGTACCTTTGCAGTACTACCATCAAAAGGCAGCGTGGATGTACACACAGATATTTAAGGACTGGTTTCACAATCATTTTGTGAAATAAGTGACGACCTACCTAATTAAGCAGTCACTGCCAATCAGAGCAGTGCTTCAGTGACGATGATATTTTGAACAGGCAACGTTGTATCGCTACGATGACATCATTATTGAAAAACCTGGATAAACGCCAAGATGAAGAAGAAAGTGACATTATTGAGTGGTTAGATGTCGATAAGGATGATTATGGTTTCAGACATGAATGTGAGGAGGATATTGTACAGAATTTGACCGTTGGTGAGGAAGACGGAGATTCAGATGATATGGAGTGCGGGAGTGATGCAACGGAAACTCTGAAAGTTTCCCACAGCCAAGCTAGTGTCTCTATAGACACACTTATCTCTTATAGAAAATAGAGATGAATTTTCATTTTCAGATATTGTTTTCTTGAGAAATGTATGATCCAAAATGAACAATCATCTAAGAAACAAAAAGCGATGACCGATTTTTTTCGTTAGATACGAATGTTGGCATAATCCACATGGCATTTTGTAATTTTTCTCTAGTGTGTCTTACAATACAATGTGAAGTGTTACAATTATTTTCTGCTTGTTCATAAAATACATTTAATTATTTTAACCTATGGTTTTGTTTTTACCAGGCTTAAAAATGATTGCGGATAATTTGCAGTTTTCGATAATTCGCGGAAGTGCGTGCATTAATTACTGTGAATTATCGGGAGTGCACTGTGATAGAAAGAAACAGACAAGTGACAAATTAAGTCATACAGTAGACTTGTGAACTGGAATAAAGGGGTGGGGGGGAAAGGTGGTTTCAGATAACAAACATTTTATATTAAAATGTCATTTTTAGAGGTTAAGATTTTTTTTTTTTTTTTTTTTTTTTTTTTTTTGTCTGTATTAGGTGAAAGTAAATGAAGGCAATACATATACAGTGTTAACAATCTTAATCTTGTGTGAACCATAAAAATACAGTCTCATGTACTTTCTCATTTTAACAGGCTTTCATTTTTTGTTGTTAGGCATTTTTGAGCTTGCTCTTCAAACGTATTTTTCATTTTGACCCAATCAAAAACATTGGAAACAGAAAAACTAAAATCGGCTGACACAGTTTGCAAAGTCTCACCTTGTTATTTCTTTCAAATGCTGCTAATTCTTCTTTTGTTGTTATCATGACCCGTTTCCACTTTGTTGACATGACAAACAATAAAAACACATTGCAGAAAGGGTATGGTTACCACTGCTTGGACAGTTACTAATACACTCATGAAAGAGTCAAAACAAACTGAGTTGACAGTAGAGAAGGGAAGGTGACAGTCAAGGTTAGAGTCCATACATTACGTTAATCATCCCCTTTGTCGTAACGTAATACAACATAACAGATGATGTTTCTTTAATTTAACTGAAATAAAAAAATCTTGGACGTTTAAGTTAAACGTGAGCCTCCGTGGCTCAGGCGGCAGCATGCCAGCCTCTCATCGCTGGGTTCTGTGGTTCAAATCCTGGTCACTCTATGTGAGATTATTGCTGGCCGAAGCGGAGACAGGGCAGGTTTTTCTCCGGGTACTCTGGTTTTCTCTGTAATCTTTCATTCCAGCGACACTTTCCAAATATCATTTCATTTCATCTATCAGTCATTAATCATTGCCCCAGAAGAGTGCGACAGGCTTTAGCAGCCGGCACTATTCCTGTCCTCGCCACTAGATGGGGGCTTAATTCATTCCATTGCTGACCCGGTCAAATGACTGAAAACAGGCTGCGGATTTTAATTTAAATATATCTTGGTTAAAAATGTTTCAGATAACGGAGGTTCTGCTGTATGTAGAAAAGCAGGAACATAATAGGAGCACATAATGGGATAAACACAATGATGGGTTTCCTTCTGTGCTGTCCTGTGTTCCTTGTCTTTCACCACCTTTACCGTTTACCTTTGTCTTTTAATCTCTTCACTTTTCCTGTGTTTATCTGGCTTTATTCTCATCTTACATTTTTCACACCAAAACTGAAGATCTATCTGGATGGCTCCTCAATAAACTGTGAAGCAGAAATGAGCTTACTGGGGTCTGAGAACAAATGCATTTAGAAGAATTGAATTGATGAGGAGAGATCCCCATCTCTTTGATGAAAGTGTTCAAAATGTGGAGGTTGTCCTTGACCGTTTGTGTTATCAGTGGATTGTATATGTTCTTAATACATACATATATAATTTCAATATATATGGTAATAAATTGATTAATGCATATAATGTTAATTGTTTTTAAAAGAAAGCTGAAGGAAACTGTACAAATTAAAGAAAAGCTACATTATCCAGAGACATGGAATCTGGTAACACTCCCAAAACGCTATTTGCATATCTTGCTGAATCTCTGAGATGAGATTTGTGACTTCTTGCTCCAGGAGCCTGAAGTCTCAACAGCAAAGGTGACCAAGATGAAGTTGTTGATAATAATTTTATATTTCAGCCGTTTATTGTGGGCTGCAGTTTCTTCTGCATAGCCTTCAAGATGCAATGTAGATGCCATATATGACACTGTTAATGTGTCTAAGCATGTAGGATCTCACATCAATAATTTTTCCTCTGGACCATGGAACTAATGTCACTCCATCTCACCGCTCACCGTCAGATCGACCTATTCCAGTAGGTTCCAGTACTGATGGGATAGATATTGTTATTAATACTTTTTTGATAAGGTTGTTGAGTGACCAGTCTCTTGACCACCTTCCACTGCTTTTGACACAGCGCAGAGCATGATGCTGAAATTGATCAGATACTGTTCCACAGACACAATTATGAGAGTGGTGAATTTTACAGCATAGATGTAATGCTACAACAAATTTAAAGGTTTAGATTGAGAAGGTCAAACAGGCTGCATTGCTGTTGACCTATCCAAGGCTTTTGCTAGGGTAGATCATGGGAGATTAGTGATGAAAATGAGGGCTCTTGGACTAGACAAATGAGTGACTGAATGGCTGGGTAAATTTCTAGAAAACAAATCTTGGAGAAAGTAGATTAGTTTCTTGTTCTGTATTGATGTTCTTGTTATAGATCTTGGATAATTAGAGTAAAAAAAGCATTGTGTCATCCTGTAATGATTAAGAGGAGGGTCCTGCAAGCCAATATTATTGGACTTTTACATTTTCTTGTATATATGTAAATATGAGTGAAGAACTGGAATCACAAATAAGGCTTTTACTGTATACTGTGGTAAAGACCGTATTTACGCGAATAATCCCCGCATATTAAAAAAAAAAAAATTGAGGTACGAAATTGGGGTGTGGGTTTTATTTGCGTCAAGGTTGGCAACACGCTCCTGTTTCACATAGTTTTCGATGTTGTGTGTAGAGTTATGCTTTCTGCAACTGCAGATGGAAGAAAACTGCCCCCGTATGTCAGTCATATTACAATGGAAAACAAGTCAGACTTTTAATTAAAACTGCCTTTATATTAAAAAAAAAAAAGTTTTTACAGAGTAATTTAAATTCAAATGTTCTCAGCGCCACGATGGAACGTGTCCTCCGGAACGTGCAGGAGTAGCTTTCTATACTTTCACTTGCTTCTGTACGTCTACAGTGTGTTTCATAGTTGTTAAGTTTGAGTGAAATCGTAATTCATTACTATTCGCCATTTTAAGGAATGCCACAATGTCACGTAGCAGCCAGTGTGCAGAGAAACAGAATCCCGAACACTGGCGATGCCGAAAGTTGGCGAAAAAGCGTGGTCCATAATTATAATCAATTCGTATGCACCGAACAATATTGTCAGTGCCGATGAAACTGCATCTTTTTTTAAATGCTGAGATCAAACGGGCTTATGGTTTAGAGGAGGTAGGGTCACTGCACTGTACTGCAATGCAGACGGAAGCGAGATACTTGTTACTCCCTCCCCTTGTCACAGGAATGTTCGATAAGCCACAGTGTTTTAAGGGCAACGGATATTTTCTGTGCAAGTACAAGGCATCTAAAATGCATACGATACAGTAATCCAATGAATAAAGCACTTGCACAGGGGTACCAGCCTAGATTTCTCCTCGTCTTTGAATCATATTTTTTTTTTCCTTTTTTCTTTCGTTGCGTGAGGTTATGTTTGCCATTGCATTATTTGATTATTGTAAATGCGCCTTGGTGGATACATTTTGGATTTTTTTTCATGGCATTTGAAAGGTTTAAACTGTGAATAAATGTTAATTGCATGCAGTCACGTAATATGGAAAAGAAAGAAATTCCACGTATCAATACTATTTATTGTAAAGTAGACTTACATCAGTACCGGTTTCGACTGTATACAGTCATCATTAGCGGTATGTTGCATGTTACGAATCTCATTTTTGGTCCACAGTGAATGTCCAGTACATACATAATTTTTAAAAATATATAAGTGGTATGTTCCGAGCTGTCCAACTGTACAGTACATCTGAAGAGTTCATCACAACAGCCGGAGTGCAACAGGGAGACATATTGCCACCTTATCTGTTCATATAAATAACGATGCAGTCACGTAATTTGAAGTTACATTTTTGCGTCTCTTCGACTTCGAATTAACAAGGTTTTACTGTATTCGAAAACTTACAAACGAGTTCGAAGGTGTGGCTGTTTTAAGTGTTTACATTGTATGAAAAGATTTATCCTCCACTGGTCGTGTTACTCTCCAAGTAAAAAGAATCGCGTGTGTGAAGTGTTTTAAATGTGGAGTGTGACGAATTTGTAAGTAATTTAGGAGAGGATTCTAGTGATGGAAGATACAATGAATCTTCCGACTTACAGCGAATCGAGCCTATTGCAAGTTCAGATTGATGAAATACCTGTCACTTAAGACGGCCTATGTGCCAAGTTTCATGGCAAATATATTTTATAGCAGTGATAATACATTTTTATCATCTCAAATATGTTCAGGCAAATTAGCTATATCTGCCATGTTCATATTTGCATAAAGACCACGTGGAACTCGAGGAGTGATATAAAATGTTTGTTTATGCCTACATTACTCTTTCGCTGGAAGGAATTTTACTTCATTTAATTTTTTCAAAATTATCCTTCCTAAAATTAGTGTGCGGGGTTTATTCGGTGGTGAGGATTATTCGTGTAAATACGGTAAGTTACAGGATTGTGAGCGACTGCAACAAGACCTCAACAATGTTGTGACATTGACAGCAGACAGTGGTATGATAAATTTAAAATCAGGCACTCTGACATACAATCCTTCTGGATTTATTACTGACAAGGAAACCCTTCCATCAGCTAATCTCTGATCTGACTGAGATTTGGTACCGATGACTTCAGTAGGAATGATTTTTCCAGCCATATCAAAATTAGATGCCCAGTCATATTTTAGTACATGTTTGGGGATGTGAAAGTTTGCTCATTTAAGCACCGCATAGACAGGAGTTACGGCCGGCTGGTTCATGTGTCACTCTCTCTCTCTCTCTCTCTCACAAATACACTACTTCCCTAGCCTCGGCAATCACTGGCCTATGCGGTGAATGGGACCGCGCAGTCCTGCATACATATATACATAGTATGTAAACACTGCCACACTACCGTGTAAGGAAAACAACATTTATTGCCTTAGAAAACCTTTATTTTAAATTTTGCTAATGGTGGATTAACACATTAACACATCAACAGTTTTCTGCAATTCAAGGATAGGAAAGTGTTAGGATTGGGAAGGAAGCGGCCGTGGAATTAATTAATAAACAGTCCCAGCATTTGCCTGGCGTCCAATTTGCATCATGGAGTGGCAGCAATTGCTGAGGTTAGGGAAGTAATGTGTGTGTGTGTGTGTGTGTGTGTGTGCGTGCGTGTGTGCGTGCATGCAAGAGAAAGGGAGCAAGAGCGTGACACACGAACCAGCCGGCCGCCCTGCCAATACTCCTGTCTATGCAGTGCTTAAGTGATCAAACTTTGACACCCCAAAACAGGTACTAAATGTAGGACTGGGCATCTAATTTTGATATGGTTGAATAAAATACACATACTGAAGTTGTTGTACCAAATCTCAATCAGATTGGAGATTAGCAGATGGAAGGGTTTCCTTGTGAGTTATAATGTTGGATTTTGACCTTGTAGAACATTGCACGTTTGTTATACCTGTTTTGTGTTTGCTTGTAGGTCAGATCTAATTTTGTGGCTTTTGCCTTGTTTGCCTCTTTATCCAGTCTGTTGAGTTGGATCCATTCACCCAGGTATTTGAACTTGTCTCTCCTTGTAATAATCTTGCCATGTTTTATGTCCATATACCTCTTGCTTTGGTGCTTGTACTCCATATATTGTCTTTTCTTACGAGTCTTTAAGACCAACTTTTTTGGTGATTTCATGCAGGCTCTCCAGCCTCTTGAGCATCTTCTCGGTTTTTTATTAAAATGGCAAGGTCATCTGCAAAAGGTAAACACTTGATTTCTAGGTTCTGTCCTTTCTTCTCCAGGTGTATTCCACTTATTCCTTCCAATTTTAGAGCTTCTTTTCAGGTTTTCATTATTTTCTCCAGTACGATATTGAAGATGATGGGGGAAAACCCATCTTCTTGTCTGAGCCCTGTCGTTAAATCAAATGGAGCAGCTAATTCTCCTAAGAACTTTACTTTTGAGATGGTGTCCGTCAGTGTTAGTTTGATGATTTGTCTCGTTTTCTTGTCAATTCCAAACTCCTCTAAGATACTAACTAAGGTTCTTTCTTCAGTCGAGTTGTATGCTTTTTTTTTTTGAGGTCAACAAAGATGTTTTGGTTCCTTATTGCTCTTGTTCTCAGAATGCTTTTAAGGTTGAATATGTGTTCCGTACACAACCTCCCCTTTTGGAAACCAGCTTGGTATTATGCAATGAGTAGTGTTTTCCGCGGAGTGCATCCTTCATTGGGCCAAGCAGATGGAAGTCAGAAGGTGCAAGATCCGGATTGTAAGGTGGATGAGGAAGAACAGGCCAGATCAGATAGGTTTGCTCGACCTTTTTGTGATGATGATCTTCAACTGTGTTCAGCAGCGTTTTAGAGAGTATCTTAAAAGTGATTGAAAGTGGAGAGATCCCTCTGTAGTTGTTCGGGTCCGTTCAGTTACCTTTCTTGTAGAGCGGACGTATTAGCGCACATTTCCAGTCATTCAGGATCTTTTCAGTTTTTCCATATATCTTCAATTAGGCAGTGAATTGTTTCTGCAGTTATATATGAAGGGTGTTCGGTATATAATGCAGCACTTTTTTTTTTCTTTCTAAAAGCAGGTTAGTTTTATTGAGAATTGAAATACACCAAGTTATTCCCCAATTCTTTTGCTACAATACCCTATTTTTCAACATAATCTTCGTTCAATGCTATGACCTTATGCCACCATAATGTGAGGGCCTGTATGCCTGTATTGTACCACTCGATGGTCGATGTTGGAGCCAACGTCGTGCTGATCGATAACTTTCCCATCATTCATGTAGTGTTTTCCGCGGACTGCATCCTTCATTGGGCCAAGCAGATGGAAGTCAGAAGGTGCGAGATCTGGGCTGTAGGGTGGAAGAGGAAGAACAGTCCAGATCAGACAGGTTAGCTCGACATTTTTGTGATGATGAAATGCCTCGCTCAATGACTCACCATGCTTTTACCCACTGCCAGGTGTCTATGAATATCTATGATACCCTGGTTTTCCGCCAAAAGAAACTTTCTGTTTAGTATGCACCTCCGTTACAGATGCCATTTTTGAAGGCTAGTTATGGTGCTACCACTTATTGGAAATTAATGCAACTTTATGAGACAAAGCGAGAATATTCAAAGATGTCCCAAACAAAATTCCAATTTTTTAAAACCGAAACTGGCCGAAAAATAAAATGTGTTGTGTTATATATTGAACGCCCCTTTAAGAATAAATTATTTCTCATATTTTTAATGTGTTAGAATGTTAAATTGATACTGATATTTCTTTCATTTTATTTCCAGCAAACCTCCGAGTTCATGTGCGTCTGAACCATGTTGAAGTCAAGTTTATTAACTGCAGCAATTGTGATTTTGTAGCTACTTCAAAATGTGAAGCCAAAGAACATGAAAAACTCCATGCAGGTTTGTTTCACTGTTGTTAATTCATATTTAGATTTTAGATTAGAGCAAAATTTTCCTTAGTTCCCACTCACACCCACAGTCCTTACACCTGCCTCGCTCAGTCATTTGTTCTCTCTTTAAAGAAATGTGAAATAACATGGAAATGTCATCAGAAATGAAACAGTATATTCTATGAATAGAAGTATGTACATATGTCAGCAGGAGGGAAATAATGTATACTATACAAAAATTTCTTGACAACAGTGCAATAAGGAAACCAACTGATAGAATAACTACACTACAATTATTCTAGTTAAATGTATCCTGATTATAAAATACAGTAGAGTCCCGAAAATTTGGGCTAATGTGGACCTAAGGGTGGCTGGGTTTGTGAAAATGCCGGGTTATTGGGAATGGGGTTAAAAAAGAATAAGTACGAGTGTTTCCTCAGAAAATACAGTACTGTTCTTGTATGTATTGTTTGCTTGAGAATATAATAGAGAGTAAACTGGCCAAATATCCTTAAACAAAGGAAAAGTATGTACTTCATGAAGGCATAGAGCCTTTACTACATGAATACTGTATACAGTGTACAGTAATTTACTTCATAAGACATACCTCAGAAAAATATTTTTTGAAGGCGTAAAGTTGTCTAATGAAAATTAACTAGCCGTCTTTACAAAAACTGGCTATATTTAAAAAAAGAAATGCGGAATATCCTGTTGTCTTCCGACTGCACTCTGCACTTTGCTGCTTCATCACGAAGACAATGAAGAAACAGTAAGTCTATTACCGACGCACCTTGTTGTTCAAAATACTGAAGGGCGGTTTCGACATTTATGAGTCTCATTATGGTCTGTATTGACAACTGATCACCTATTCAATACCAGTAATTATGATATTGAATAGGTGGACCCTTCTCTACCCTTTGTTAGCTTTTAGTGATATTTTAGGAGCTTGTACGGTGTAGTTGTCAACGTCTTCCTCACTTTCCGGCATTTTTTCTTTAAATGTGACAGTAATAATAATTTCTGCATCGGACATAATGTCTTGCTCAGTATCATTCTGGAACCACTGTTCGACGTCATTTTCATCGATTTCTGCACATCCAGGAACTCTTTTCAGGAGGTTGAGTAAGCTTACATTTTCTGCATCATCAGGTTCAACGAACTCATTTCCCTCTTAATCAAGGAGTTTTCACAAAGAACGAACTAGTATTAATGACTCTAACTCATTCCAGGCATTCACCACCCATCCAACAACATCTATTAGGTTAGTTTCCTTTTAAGTTCTGGATAAGACCTTGACCGTCATTGTTCGCAGAAAGAAGGGAGGCTAACAGCTTGCACCTATATCTTCTCTTAGAACTGGAGTTAGAACTACATACTTGATAGTTGGGTTATTATTCTTTTCCTACCTATGCATTAACAGAAGAGAAAATCTGTATCCTACTAAACAAATATTATGCAATGATACAGTAAGCACGATGAATTCTAACAATGTAACTACACTACAGTAATTCTAAACTTCATTTAGACATATCCTAATTAAAACTTTTTTGAGGGAAGTGTAGGTGGTAAGAACGGTAGGGGTACACCAAGGTACAAATATGACAAGCAGATTAGAGCAGATACAGGATGCAATAATTATGTAGAAATGAAAAGGATTAGCACAGGATAGGGTGGCATGGAGGACTGTATCAAACCAGTCTATGGACTGATGAGTAACAACAACAACAACACCAACAATTGAGACAAGAGAAATATAGTTAAAACTAAATCCTTATTAGAACAGGGTGGCCACCCGTATGGAAAACCGGGGAAACCGGGAAATGTCAGGGAATTCGATAAATGACGGGAAAACCGGGAAATATCAGGGAATTCAGAAAAAAATCTGGAAATTCATTCTTCTGCCAGATAAAATTGACATACTGTATATATCCGTTAATAGAAGCACATTTTTCAGTTTTTATAACATAATCTAGGGCATGTCTTTTATGCCAGGAATAAATTGTAAAGAAAATTTAATAAACATTAAAAAAATCAAGTGTGATCTCGAATGTGAAGTAACCAATAGCATCAATAGCTATATGGATAGCCTATAGCAAGCAGTAGCAACTATGATCGATCGAACTTCCAATTTTTTGATCTGCTTTCTATTGAATATTCTGTGTTGTTGGGGAATTGCGCGGTCTATATTGCGTTCTCAGTTTTCTAATCGCTTAAATACATGGCTTCCACAGCGAAATATGCACATAGACAAAATTCCACAACCCAACGGATGACTGTGTTTGTTTACTATGTAATGACGTGTGCGATAGTCTCAACCTCGTAAAATGTAAAAACAGACAAAAAACACTGAATGCAGGAAAGTGTGAAATTCGCTTGAACTTAATACTCATTCGAGTGCTCATTCTTATTATTATTACAATTATTAAATGTGCTGACGTAGGTAAACCTTGTGTAAATGTGTAATGCATCGTGACACAGTTCAGGCCGCGTCATGTTGAGTTTCTAACCTATCTTTCATGCGAGGTGTTCGGAAGTTTCAGGCACGACTAGTAGCTTGTAATATCACGTGTGATTTTGTGAATAGAGAACAAGATTTAAAATAAAGGGACATCACATTGTAAGATGAAAGTTGTTTGAGTTTGTGAACTATGATTGTATGTATTCGGTCTTGATCCATCCAAGACCAACTACATCTAGTCCCAAGCTGCCATTCATATCGATTTATATAGACTGAGTGCAATCTCGAAAGCTGGCTGCCAACTGTATTGTCTACAATACATCACCACCTGGCAGCCACGTGGTTAAGCTACCTGGCTCGGCGTGTGCGGTATAGGTTTAATAGTCTTCAGTGTAGATGTAATTTTATTTACATCCGTGTGTTGGTTAGTATATAGTTCGTCTGTGTACCATACTTCAGTATAGTTCGTGAAAGACAAGTGGCAAGGATGTGACTCGGCAATAATAATAATAATAATAATAATAATAATAATAATAATGATGATGATGATGATGATGATGATGATGATGATGATGATGATGATAATAATAATGTTATTGGCTTTACGTCTCACTAACTACTTTTTCGGTTTTCGGAGACGCCGAAGTGTCGGAATTTTGTCCCGCAGGAGTTCGTTTACGTGCCAGTAAATCTACCGACACGAGGGTGACGTATTTGAGCACCTTCAAATACCACCGGACTGAGCCAGGATCGGGGTCAGAAGGCCAGCGCCTCAACCGTCTGAGCCCCTCAGCCAGGCTCTGCAAAAATTGGCACTGTGGTCTCTCATCAGCCATAACATTCTTCATATGGCAGTCATTAGCTGCGAATAATTTTTCTTTTATTCTTAATAATAATGTACCTATTCTTGTTTTAGTGTCGGATATTGTTAGGAAGTGCATACACTATCTTAGTGATAGTGAAGTTGATACTATTTTGAAGCTGTTACAGTTTGGGATTTTCTTGTCTCTGTTTCTTCCTTCCACATGTTTGTCAACATTAGGTTGGATATCTGTAAGACGTTCAATGAGTTTAGAATTTTCAACGACGTAAAACAACTAACAAAAAATAAAGAAGAATTTTCAAACCATCTTATAGCACAGTATTTCAAAGGAAATACGTTTGAACCTGAATAATGTGTAGGAACATAGCAAAACAAGAAGTAATAATTTCGTGTGGCTTTTTCTAGCCGCGTGCAGCCCTTGTAAGTCAGACCCTCTGATGAGGGTGGGCGGTATCTGCCATGCGTAGGTAACTGCATGTTATTGTGATGGAGGATAGTGTCGTGTGGTGTGAGAGTTGCAGGGATGTTGGGGACAGCACAAACACGCAGGCCTGGGCCACTGGAATTAACCACTTAAGGTTAAAATCCCCGACCTGGTCGGGAATCGAACCCAGGACCCTCTGAACCGAAGGCCAGTATGCTTACCATTCAGCCAACGAGTCGGACAAAACAAGAAGTGAAGAGCATGAAGAAACTCTGCAATATTCCACTGGGTTTCTTTTACTGGCATATTATATCAATTGTGCACAGTATGCAAGGCACAAGGTCCAATGTTCTCCAAAATAGGAGCATCTGGATCATCATTTAATAAATTACCGATATCCCAAAGGAACTTTTTATTAACATTTGGGCCATCCGTTGAAATTTTTAGTTTTTTTTTTAGATTGAGTCCTTGCAGTGCTTGCAAAAAAACATTTAATAAGTCCTAGGAGGTAGAGTGATCAAGAAACACGGAATCAAAATAAGAAGTGCATACCTCATTAGTATCAGTGTTGAAACAACGAACTACAAAATCCATTTGGCCCATCTGAGAAACTTTATTCTGTGACTCGTCAGCACCAACGGTGAAATGTGTGCACTTACTACACATCTCAAGAACTTGTTTATAAAAATAGGGAGCCAAACCATGAGTGATTATACATGCAACTTTTGCTGTGTGCAGGTGACCTTCCGAAGCGATTTCAGAGTCTGGAAACATTACTGGGAACAAACGTACACTAGCTTCACTGGCACGTAAGGAATGGTGTTGCATGACAGCATGCATGCACCATATAAACTCAGCTTTGGGTACTTGCTCTCTTGAAAGATAATTCTGTAGACATCTCGTCTCTGGTGAATCTTCTTTAATGGAAGAAGAAGAAAAAGCAGTGGAGTCATATGTGATAGAGTTCGTTGTGGTAGGCAAAGGAAAATTTGTGTTTGCGGCCATGGTATTAAGGCCGCTTTGTTGCTGAAAGAATTAAAAGAAAAGAAGTGGAGGGTGATGGCAGAAGATCGACAGTCGTTGGTGGCTATAGATGAAAAAATGTCTTCGCTGAAGCAGTAATGGTAATCATTTTTTTAAATCCCAAAGTGAATTTAATTAGACTAAATTCAACTTCCAAGTTTTGAAATTAAATATGCACATTAATTGCTCATTTACTTTTTGGATGTGAAGCTTACAAAATGTATTTTATTATTATTGTCATAGCTGGAAACTTCCTTTATAATTTTATTTTTTGTCGTTGTGTGTCAGGGAAAAAACTGGTTTTTATGTCTGGAAAACAGGGAAATGTCACGGAATTTCAAAATTTGGATTTGGTGGACACCCTGTAGAAAGTATTTTTGTTTTATTCCTACAAGCTAACAGAAATTAAAACTGCTCTTAAATGCTGAAAGATTGAGGATGCAAGTATAAATTATGCCGGAGACTTGAATTACCTACTCAGGCTACAAAAAAAATTATCGGAATACAGGAATTAGCTGATTTTTGTTTTTCTTGACTACACTATACTCTGGCCAATCGGTGACTAACAATGCAATGAATTGAATACGAAGAGTTGCAATAATCAATAACAGTACAATGATTGTTAACTATTCTACCATTGAAATACTGTATATTCAGTTGAATTTCCTCTAAACAAAATTTACAAGGGTATTGTGTTATATAAAGAAATGATAAACTTTGTGATTGGTGCTACCGGGGAATTTCTCTTGGAGATACTGTGTCTATTGTTTGTACAAATGTAAACACTGTGGAAGCTACAACTCCTTGTAATTTCTTCTTTCTCCCAATCCAGAATTGAAACAGAGTAAAATCTAACTTACAACACTTAATCTACCAAACGCTTATGGAACTACTCATTGTAAAATCTATATAAATATCATTAAACTCAGTTACTACAAATGAACACTAAACACCAATGTTTATAGAGCTAAAAGGATCACACGCACAAAATTTAACTAAATTCCGATAAGTATTACCACTACTTTATCACTAAGATAATACGGAGCTCTTGTAACAGCCGACCACTCGATAGCACGTCCAGCAATTGATCATTATCGGAACACTGGACATAGGTGGGGTGCTAAATTTCTGCTGTGGGCGAGACGTACAGAGCCATGGCTCATTGAAAGAATCATATGTTATAACAGACTCTTACATGTTACAAATCTCATGTTATGGTCCGTATTGAAATGTACTTAAAGTCAAATAATAATACTAGATTATAAATTCCACCTGTTCAATACATAAAGAGTTTTTAAAAATTTAAATTTAAGAAATAGTTCTTAACATATTAGATATAGGGACATGTTTCACCTATAATAATGGCATCATCAGCCTAAAAATCTCATACCTGAAAGAAAGATAGATCAGGATCCTGATTGTTCTTATACGTCTAAAATATAAATAAGAGGATACTGTTTTGGGTACAAATGTGTATAAAATGACTAACAAGTAGAATATAGTAGTTATAAGTACTCTTATGATAAAGTCTTATAATCATTCTCAGTCCTTATTGTAGATCTTTACGAATGTCTTTTTTTAAATGTGGTGGTGGTGGTGATTATTGTTTTAAGAGGAAGTACAACTAGGAAACCATCATCTATATAACACTAATCAGAGGGAGAATATGAAAGGGGTCCAACACTTTGAAAAATTAAGATATCGGCCAAAGGAAGGCAAGGGCCACGAAGGGCGTGAAAATGAAAGACTCCCTAGCCCTGTATGTATGTTGGGTAGTCAGCCCGAAGGCTGGTTTGATCCTCTGTAGCTCCGCCAACAGCTGTCATAAACAGCCTAGGCGTCACTGAAGAGGCGTACTAGGGAAATGAGGAGTGAGGTAGTTTCCCGTTGCTTTCCTCACCGAGCCAGCCGTTGCTATTACATACAGTCTGCCAAGCCCACTGAAATGCAGGCACCAACCGACCCTATGAGCGATATTTTCACACCATTCATAACAGGGACTGGCTGCATAAGGAATGGTATTACTAGCATCGCTCATACCTCAGTCACTTTCATATTGTCAAAGCCACGGATGAGACTGAGACAGGTCAATGAAAGTAACAAATTTGATCTAGCCCATACCAGAAGACATAGTGCACTGTAAACACTACATCTCGCCAGCAAAGGCATTCCCTAGCAAACCTAAAAGCGCTGGGGTCGGAAAAGAACAAGAATTGACCAAGAGAGGTCGGATAGGATAGATGAAAGTGAGGAACCTGGCACAAGTAAGTGGAAGCAATGCCAGGACTCAGCTAAGGGCCCTGTGGTCGCCAACCCACTCCAAAGTTCAGAGCCCCTGGGACCTCTTTTAGTCGCCTCTTATGACAGGCACAGGATACCGTGGGTGTTATTCTACCGCCCCCACCCATAGGGGGATTTTAAATGTGGTAACAAGTAATTAGTTAAAAGTTAAAAAACAATACGTAAATTGCTGCGTTGGCCGTGCACAGCTGTGAGCTTGCAACCGGGAGATAGTGGGTTCGAATCCCACTGTCGGCAGCCCTGAAGTTGGTTTTCCGTGGTTTCCCATTTTCACACCAGGCAAATGCTGGGGCTGTACCTTAATTAAGACCACGGCCGCTTCCTTTCAACTCCTAGCCCTTTCCTGACCCATCGTGGCCATCAAAGACCTATCTGTGTCGGTGCGACGTAAAGCCACTAGCAAAAAAAAAAAAAAAAAAAAAAAAAAACCAGTACTATAAAGTATAATAATTTTAGGATAAACTTGTACGATTTAATGGTAACAAATATACATTTTTGTAGTAAATTCTTTTCTTTGTCACAACTTTTTACTCTTTAGCAAATTTGTGTGTGTTTTTCATTGCTCACCACGCCTCCCCTGAAATTCTCCAGTGCCTCCCCAGGAGGGCACACCCCCCCCAGGTTGAGGAAATTGGGTGTAGATGATGAGGAGATGTACCTTTCCATTTCTACAGTGCAGTCTGAGGCTTTCTTCTTTCAATTTGTTTGTTTTGCATGTCACCACTTACGATCGACTTTCTGGACAATAGCAGTCATTGTGGCTGCATGTCATTATTGAAATCTGTATCGCAGTTGTACTTGAATCCCAGTAAAGATTTTGTTTTCCATGGGATCATTCGTTTTTTTCATTGTATCTCCTAACAGCTTTTTGATTGACTTCAGGATTTTTCTTAGTACATTTCCCAACAACCTCCCTATTAATACCAGATTTTCTTTCAATAATTTTTTTTATCTTAATGCTATCTGTGAATCTAGTGCAACATATGTTTTCTCTTTGGTTTTCATTTGATAATGGAACTTTTGAACAGTTTTTTGATTCAGAAGGAGTATTTAGAACAGCATCAGGCACAACAAAAAGATGCTTGTTTTTAGGAAGAGGATGATAATCCGTTAAATGAAATTCATTGTCAGTTTTGTCAGTGCAGAGCACTGGACAATTTTTTTTACAGGGTTGATTGCATTAAGTGATGTAAATAGGGTTAGTGATAGCGGGTGGTTGTTGATGAGGGAGGTACGAGTGGTTCAAAATGCGATGACATCATGGGACTAGAACAGTTAAAGAGTACGGTAATGTGGTCATTCCATCAACAGGCTCTTCAGGCTTCCCCTCCCAATACACCATCAGATAGATTACTGTATAATCTTGAATACCAGCCGCCACCGAATAAGATCCGCACCCTTATTTTGAAAACATACATACATACATACATACATACATACATACATACATACATACATACATACATACATACATACATACATACATACATACATACATACATTATCATTATAGACTGTTATGCCTTTCAGCGTTCAGTCTGCATGCCTCTGTGAATTTACTAAACATCGCCGCAATCCTCGATTCGCAACTAGTGTTGTGGCCTCATTTAGCTCTATACCTCTTATCTTCAAATCGTTAGAAACCGAGTCTAACCATCGTTGTCTTGGTCTCCCTCTACTTCTCTTACCCTCCATAGCCGAGTCCTTTATTCTCCTAGGTAACCTATCCTCCTCCATTCGCCTCACATGACCCAACCACTGAAGCCAGTTTATGCGTACAGCTTCATCCATCGAGTTCATTCCTAAATTAGCCTTTATCTCCTCATTCCGAGTACCCTCCTGCCATTGTTCCCACCTGTTTGTACCAGCAATCATTCTCGCTACTTTCATGTCTGTTACTTCTAACTTATGAATAAGATATCCTGAGTCCACCCAGCTTTCGCTCCCGTAAAGCAAAGTTGGTCTGAAAACAGACCGATGTAAAGATAGTTTCATCTGTGAGCTGACTTCCTTCTTACAGAATACTGCTGATCGCAACTGCGAGCTCACTGCATTAGCTTTACTACACCTTGGTTCAATCTCACTTACTATATTATCATCCTGGGAGAACACACAACCTAAATACTTGAAATTATCGACCTGTTCTAGCTTTCTTACACCAATCTGACATTCAGTTCTGTTGAATTTCTTACCTACTGACATCAATTTAGTCTTTGAGAGGCTAATTTTCATACTATACTCATTGCACCTATTTTAAAGTTCCAAGATATCAGACTGCAGGCTTTCCGCACAATCTGCCATTTAGGCCAAGTCGTCAGCATAGGCCAAACTGCTTACTACATTTCCACCTAACTGAATCCCTCCCTGCCATTTTATACCTTTCAGCAGATGATCCATGTAAACTACAAACAGCAAAGATGTCTACCCCCTGTAAGTACCCTGAACCAAGAACTCATTCTACCATCAATTCTCACTGAGGCCCACGCTAATTTTACTACTCTCTGAAGGCATTTCATCCCTGCCTTCCCACTATACTTCACCATTTCTGGTCTAATTTAATCTATTCCTGCTGCCTTATGACAATGGAGTTTATTTACCATCCTTTCCGCTTCCTCAAGCTTAATTTCACCAACATCATTTTCCTCCTCCCCATGAGCTTGGCTGTTTGAAACACCACCAGGATGATTTCCTTTTACATTGAAAAGATGTTCAAAATATTCCCTCCACCTCTCCAGTGATTCCCTGGGATCTATTATGAGTTCACCTGAATTACTCAAAACACTGTTCATTTCCTTTTTCCCCTCCTTCCTAAGATTCTTTATTACTGTCTAGAAATGTTTCCCTGCTGCTTGACCTAGCCTTTCCAGGTTTTTACCAAAATCTTCCCATGACTTCTTTTTGGATTTAACAACTATTTGTTTCGCTCTGTTTCTTTCATCTACATACAAATCCCTGTCTGCCTCGGCCCTTGTTGAAGCCATTTCTGATAAGCCTTCTTTTTATGTTTACAGGCTGCTCTCACTTCATCATTCCACCAAGATGTTCGCCTTTTCCCATCTTTACACACAGTTGTTCCTAGGCATTCCCTTGCTGTTTCTACTACAGCATCCCTGTATGCCACCCATTCACTTTCTATATCCTGAACGTGCTTACTGTCTACTGTTCGAAACTTCTCACTAATCATATCCATGTACTTCTGTCTAATTTCATCGTCGTGGAGATTTTCTACCCTTATTCGTTTGCAGACAGATTTCACTTTCTCTACCCTAGGCCTAGAGATACTTAGTTCACTACAGATCAGATAGTGGTCTGTATCATCGAAAAATCTGTGAAAAACTCTTACATTCCTAACAGATTTCCTGAATTTTAAGTTTGTTAAGATATAGGCACCGTGCAGATAGCTTGAAATGCTACTACTAGCGCTGCACAGTGGCCCGTTCTGAAACAAGAGGTGAGGCGTAGTGCGACAGTCTCAGTAAAACGTGTGTAACATTCGAACAAGTTGCGAGTTTAAAGCGATTCAGTTCGGGGATCAAAGTGAATCATCATGCAATAAAGGAAGAAACCTTGTTGTCAGTGGCCACGTGAACGGCGTTGAAGAGTTAATTTTGAATGGTTTCGGATACATCACTGGAAAAGTCACCTGACAAACGCCTGCCAATTTGCTGCCTTATATCATGAAACTTGAGGTAGGCAAGGTGTAGTTACGTAAAAATTTATATAGTTTATTTAGTAAAGATTAATTTATGCATGTTTGGTAAGTTGTATGCATTTTTATTTTGTGTTCAGGTTGACCAGAATCGTAATGCCTCTACCAGCGAATGTTCCTGTCCTGCCGGCGCCAGAAGAACTTGCAAACACGTAGCTGCGGTAGTGTATTATAAAAATAATGAAAGTGTTGCCTCCAAAACAGATCGTCCGCAACAGTGGGGAAAACCGAGCCCTAAAACAATGTCAACAGAAAAATATAGAAAAGGCAAACACGTAGAAAACTGTTCGGTAAAAAGACTTTGAGGACATCTCTTCCCCCCTTCGAATTAACTGAGGATATTTTAAAACATCTCTTTCAGTCTTGTACAAAGCATCGAGCAGAAGCAAGTACTGAAATCGAACAATCGTGCAGGGCCGTAGTCACCTCATTGATAGACATGATAGTGAATGATGTGGAGAGAGAAGAATGTGAGGAAATTGTGACACAGCTATTACATTTACAAGTCTCTAACGACGTGCGCTTGCCAGACAAATACACCTTTCACACTGTGAGTGACGAAATGTTTTTTACCAGCAAAATGCAGGTTAATACAGATCATATAATTAAAATCTCCCTGGACACTATCTCAATCAGGAAGCTCTCGATGGTTTCAAGAAAGAAATATAAGAATATCTGCTAGCTCGAAAGCAAATCGGATCAAAACTAAGTGACATAACTTTGATACTTTTGTTCTCGCATTTCTAAATGAATCTCCAATTGGGGGAGCTGCTTTGAACATTCTTATGGAAGTGAAATGGAAAGTGAAGCAATAGAATGCTATGGAAGTTCATTTGTTGTTCGTGTTATTCGATGGGGTTGCAAATTCATTAACACGCAACACATAGACGATGTCATCCATGTGTGGAAAAAGTTGTGTTGGAAATTTCTGTAATATATTGTATATTTTGATTCTTTGAATACACCTTTCTATGTGAATTCTAACACTCGCAATATTGCAAGTACTCTCAACTTCCTCAGCTGTTAATCTCCCGTCATGTAAGAACCGTGGTGTCACGATTATGATACCGTGCCCAGATAAGTTAGTTCTGATGCCTAAATCCTTTATCAGCCATGTCCTCATTGCCAGGTTGAAGGAAAGTAAACCAATGACGGCTGTTATGAATGAGTCGCTAGCTCTTCTATCGTAGATTTAAAGCGATCATACCATTAGGCGTGATCGCAATTAAAAATTTTGTAGTGTAGCAACCCTTGTATTGAGAATAGAAATACAATCTCTTGTACTTGGGGAGGCTGTTCAACCCTAAATTCCGTGCAGTCAATAATGACTCGACAATTACCGTAATTTCTTTAAATGCTGGAGACATTGTTTCTTGAACATTTTCCTTACTAGGCTAGAATATGAAATGTTTCGTTCGCAGTGGCAGTTGCATAAGCACGGTCATAAAAATACGTGGAATTGTTGTACTGTGAACACTCTCAAAGCAGAATAGGACAGTCCGATTTTCATTTTCATTAGGAAAATGAATAATCTGGTTTTTTACATAATTTCGAAACGTTACAGTTTGGTAATAACGCAGGCAAAGACGTCGAAGTTCACACCTGTTAAATCACGCATTTGTGTATTGTTCCTTATGGAACTGTAGCCTTGGAAACCTGGACCCTGATCGTCTTCCGTTCCACACATTTTATCATGTTTCGTAATGTCCCCTCCCAGACCGAAATTAAGTGGAATACATGCTTGTGTATTTACGTCATTTTCATTTATTGAACAAGAAAACATGAAGTCTGAACAATGAAATTCAGATGCATCTGTTCCCACGTATGCATCTTTGGTTATGTTACTTGGGCAAACTGTACTTGAAAATTTCCCCCTCTGATTCTTCCTTTTTTAATTGCTTGAGTTGTCAGTGCAAGCGCTGTAAGCTGGATCGCAGCTACACATTCCTCTTCTTGTATTCATCCGGAAATATTGTCGGAACATAGGCTTCTGTTTCCGATGAAATGTGCACTACATATTCTTGAGTAAGTCGTAGGTTGCCAGAGTGATCCATCGGTGCTAAAAATTAAATTAAATCGGATCAATTGAACTTATTGCAAATGTGTGCAGTACGTATGTGTAGGCCTACTTACTTCGTTCGGTTAATTGCTTGTATCCATCGCCTCCTTCGGTCCTCTTCTATCGCTCGTTTTGGAAAACAATTAATTTGTACTTCACTTCTCGCATTTGCGTAAGTATTGGAACATCTGACAACACAGCAATTGCATTTCCTTGATCTCCTTTCTCTGTCATTATCATCGGAGTAACTACACGCTCAGTCATAACAGAACAGCTACTGCGAGTCTGGAGTCTGCCTCACGTGTTGTTCTACGCCCGGCCGCTAGAGCGATGCGCACGGTGCCTATAGTCTGTTATGGATCTGGTACCCCTAGCCTCCCATGTGTAGCAGTGACTAGCCTTATGCTTGAAGAATGTATTCATAACAGCTAAATCCATATTAGCACAGAAATCCAGCAAACGCTTCCCATTCCCATTAGCTTCCATATCTTCCCCACATTTACCAATCACCCTTTCGTATCCTTCAGTTCTATTCCCAACTCTTGCATTGAAATCACCCATTAGCACTATTCTATCCTTGCTGTTGACCCTGACCACGATGTCACCCATTGCTTCATAAAACTTGTCAACTTCATCCTCATCTGCACCCTCACATGGTGAATACACAGATACATTTATTGTCCTAATTCCTCCAACTGACAAATCTACCCACATCATTCGCTCATTTACGTGCCTAACAGAAACTATGTAATGGTATTCCTGATAAAGAGCCCTACCCCAGACTCTGCCCTTCCCTTTCTAACACCCGTCAAATACACTTTGTAATCTCCTATCTCTTCCTCGTTATCTCCCCTTACCCGAATATCACTTACTCCTAGCACATCCAGATGCATCCTCTTTGCTTACTCAGCCAGTTCTACCTTCTTTCTTCCATAAGCCCCATTAATATTGATAGCTCCCCATCAAATTCCATTTCGTTCGCCAAGTTGTTTCCAAGGAGTCCCTCGCCTGTCAAATGGGAGTGGGACTCTGTTACTCCCATAAGTCCGAGGCTTGCTTAAAATGTTCTGAGCTCGGTAAATTCATGAAGCAGGATGCTACCCTACTTGCACATAGTCCAAGTGAGGATCTCTCCTCTAACGGATTATGGACTACCGGTGAATTGTATAGTCCTAGCCGCCTGAGCACAAGGAGGGCCATGACTCAGAATATGTCCGAATGCCCACTCCCATTACATAAAATCAGCTTCATGGTCCGTATCGCACTTCAATAGATTCACAATTAAGTATTTATTTTCCACCTAGTCGATACAATGATTGCTTAAGGCAATTTTTAATGGTCAAAAGTGGTACATGTTTCGTATATTATCAACATCTTCAGCCACATAACACTGTTTAGATGAAAAATGTATAAAATTGACAAAGTAATGCTTTAGAGGAAGTGTCCTTAAAATTAACATAAGATTGACAAGATTAAAACAAACAAATAACTCAAGAGAAAATATATAAATTATTTCTACAATAGAAAGCAGTCGTCAAGGAAACACTTATACAATATTCCATAGAGAAATTGTCCTAATAAATATTCTTTTCTTAATAATTCATGAAAAAAGATCAATTTATAAATTAAAAATTATACAATTTATAAGTAATTATCGAAATGAAGAAATCCTGATATCACAGTGCGGCTCTTATTATTAATGTAGATGAAGATATAACTAATTCCTAGTTGTCAAATCTTATTAAGCCTGCTTTCCTTTGGAACAGTAACTCCTGTCATTCTTTCACAGTTTTGCGCCGGGTGTAATATTGATGAATCTAAGAATCCATTATATTATCAAATTCTAGTATATTTGAAAATGCTTGAGAAGGATCACGAAAAAAGAATTGGAATTTCTCCTCCTACAGATAGCCCTACAACTTATTCCTCCTCAGTTGAAGCTATAGGTGACAGCAAGGAAGTTCTTGACACACCTATATCCCCCGCTCCTCCACCTCCTCAGGTGCAAGAGCAAGGAAGAACGCATCATCAATATTACACCCGGCGCAAAACTGTGAAAGAATGACAGGAGTTACTGTTCCAAAGGAAAGCAGGCTTAATAAGATTTGACAACTAGGAATTAGTTATATCTTCATCTACATTAATAATAAGAGCCGCACTGTGATATCAGGATTTCTTCATTTCGATAATTACTTATAAATTGTATAATTTTTAATTTATAAATTGATCTTTTTTCATGAATTATTAAGAAAAGAATATTTATTAGGACAATTTCTCTATGGAATATTGTATAAGTGTTTCCTTGACGACTGCTTTCTATTGTAGAAATAATTTATATATTTTCTCTTGAGTTATTTGTTTGTTTTAATCTTGTCAATCTTATGTTAATTTTAAGGACACTTCCTCTAAAGCATTACTTTGTCAATTTTATACATTTTTCATCTAAACAGTGTTATGTGGCTGAAGATGTTGATAATATACGAAACATGTACCACTTTTGACCATTAAAAATTGCCTTAAGCAATCATTGTATCGACTAGGTGGAAAATAAATACTTAATTGTGAATCTGCCCACTCCCATTCAATAGCAACTGGTATCCCGACTCTCAGGACCACTTACTAGGCCACTCAGCCGTTGCCTATGGTTCACGAACTAGGCCGTGACTACAATAACCCACAAACATGAACCATTAAGAACAAAATTAAAAAAAAAAGAAAGTGATGTCAAAATTATTTACAATCTTTACTTACACACATCAAATGATAAGAAAATACAAATAAAAGTAAACAAACGTTTCCAGAACGATATCCAACAAGTTCATTCATTCATCATCATCATCATCAGTACCAACTTCGGAACTTTCATTACCATCACCTTCCCACAAAATGTCGTCATTGCTGCCATCCATAGCCATAGAAATGCTACATTTCCTGAAACTCTTCTGTATGAGGTCTCCAGGGATAAGATTCCATGCCGTCAAAATCCACGAACACAGCAGCTGAATGCAACCAGTTGGCATCAGTGTGTGATTATCAGATGCCATCCATTCTTTATAGAGCTGTTTCAAGGCTGCTTTAAATGGACGGTTCACGCAGACATCCAGCGGCTGTAGCATAGACGTCATGCCGCCCGGAATGACTGCTAGGTCGGTTTTCCCATCCTTGATATGTTTCTTCACAGCATCTGTTTTGTGGCCGCAGTAACTGTCAAGAACAAGCAAGCTCTTTTGTCCCAATAATGCACCAGGGCGACGTTGCTAGACACACTTTACCCAGTCTTCCACAAGTGAACTCTCCATCCAGCTGGAGTTCTGAGATCTGACGATAACACCAGCGGGTAGATTTTTAGGAAGCGTCTTTCGCTTGAGAACAATGTACGGCGGCAATTTGGTTTCGTTGGCGAGAATACACAACATTACCATACACCATTATTTTTCATCATTACCACCTGTTGTAATGGTAGCACTTTTTGCACCCTTAACATTCACAGTCCTGTCCACTGACATTTCAAAGTAGACAGGCGTCTGATCTTCATTGCCAGTTTGGGAAAGCAAATATGCATTTTCCTTCATCAACCGAATTATGTGACACTGAAACGACAATAACTTCTCATCGCAGGCACGAGGAAGATGCTGTGAAATTGAGGTACGCCTTTGTATGCTCAACCGATTCATTTTATAAAAATGACAAACCCATCCTCGGCTTGCCTTAAACCCTTCCATTGAAAGTTCCTTTGCTATCTCTAATGCCTTTAGCTGACACAGTTCGGTTGATACACCATATCCCAATTCCCGCCTTTCTGTCGCATATTTATAAAGTTTTTTTTCAATTTCTGGAAACTGTACACTTGGTCCACGAAAGCTATATGATTACCACTACATGATAATAGCACATTTTTCTTCTTTCTCCAATCGCGAATACATGACTTGTCAATATCGTATTTCCTACCGGCGGCATGATTTACAATAATTTTGGCTTCCCGAACTACTTTCAGTTTCTCACTCGCAGTAAAAGATCGCAAACGCTTTGTGGAATTCATGTTGATACTCCAAGAACATGTGTGAGACTGACGCCAAGCGCGGAAGTAGCGTATACTGAGAGTGGAGAGACTCGCACCCAATTTTGGAAGCGATATTTTCGAGAAAACAATGCGGGTGGTACTCGAGATTATACGGTATATTTCGCCAACAGCCACAATTTGGCAGTGAGTGGCATATGAGGTGTGAAGTGACATGTAAGCCTGGTACTCAACCATGGTTCTGTACATGTTTGCACATAGCAGCATAGTTAACACTTAAAACCATTGCCAGTACGACACTAACCCACTCTTGAGGTTCCAGCGAGTCAGTGGAGTTCATTAAATAAGATAGGGAATAGAATAAACAGGACCCATCTCCCTTCATAGGTACAGCATAGTGGGGTACCATTATGCCATCTATAGCAATGAGCTCCATTTCAAACGAACCCTATTATGGAAAAGAAAAGGAAAATAAAGAGTCAGCTATGAGAAACAGGAACTATAGTATACAGGAACTGTAGATAAACAGAAAGGAAAACCTGGTAAAAAAAACTGTAGCATTGTGATCAAAATGAATGTGAAAAGGTGGAAAGTATTAAGAATAAAAGAACAGAAGATAAGAAGATGTGTATGATGAATAAAATTTACTTCAATAGCTGTATGAAACATTATGAAGCTATATGATAGAATCCTGAAGCATGTCTGATCATACTGCTCTAAATGAGACAGCTGCACGCAGAAGCTCATCTGTGCTTTTCTAGGTACAGAAGATAGATATGGAAAAGAAAATGGAAATAGCATCAGCTATGAGTAACAGGAAGTTAGTACAGTGAACAGTATAAACAGTCTGGTCGTATTGTTGTAAATGAGACAGCAGCCCACAGAAGCACGTCTGATCGTATTACTGTAAATAAGACAACTGACAGTGAGCACCATAAACTTCTCTCACAGAATAGTATCTTCTTCTTCTTCCTTCAATCTTTCTGCATATCTTATGCAATCTGCCCAAGTGAAAGTTGTAATACTTCTGATTGTCTCGTTTGTGAGTCTGTCAACATGTGCTCTCCAGCACTTTTGGCTGTAGAGCAATACATTGTGGTACCAGTATCTTGAAAATAGTTGGTTTGTTGTATTGTGATCAAAATTAGTCTGAAAAGGTGGAAAGTATTAGGAATAAAAGAGAAGAAGAAGATAAGATCTACATGCAGAAGCTCATCTGTGCTCTTCTAGGTACAGAAGATAGATTTGTTCCTTGCGGCGGAAGTCAAAATCACCTTTGTCTTATCCTTGTGTGACAGATTAAATTTTTGCCTATGTTAGCCTGTGCTGTTGTGCAAAGGGTCTAAATCTAGGGCAGAAGTTGAACTCTGAAAAATTTCTTTCTTGGTGTGCCTCTAGGGCAAAAGATGAACCAATGTTCAGCTTTCCAGGTCTTTTGGATTTGGAGATTTTATGATCAATGAGTGGTGTTAGGCTTTTATATATATATATTTTTGATTCTGTTTATTCCAGCCTGTAGAGACTTCATTTTAGTCATAGTTTGCAGCAATTGGAAAATCTGTCCTGAATTTTTCACCTTTACTTCATCATTAGGTTAAATAATAACTACATGCTTAGTAGTTAAAACTGTTGCCACCAAGTGAGTTGGCTATGGGTTTGAGTCACGTAGTTGTGAGCTTGCATTCGGGAGATGGTGGGTTTGAATCTCACCTTTGACAGCCCTACAGATGATTTTCTGTGGTTTGCCACTTTTTCACCAGGCAAATCCTGGGGCTGTAGTGTAATTACGGCCACAGCTGATACCTTTCCAATCCTAGCCCTTTCCCATCCTTGCATTGCCGAAAACCTTTGATGTGTTAGTGTGATGTTAATTTATACATTTACAGTACACTCCTAATAGTGTGACGTATAGTATTGTTTATCCTGTGGCACCGGATTAATGATTTTAGTAAGTAGAATAAACTTGTGTCCTCATACCGAGGTGGTGCAGCTCTTTTCAGGCTCACCCCCATTGGAGGAGAGCTGCATGTACCATTTTAACCACACACCAGCCCTCCCACCATTCTTAAATCTCTGGTAGTGCAGTGAATCAAACCCTGGCCTCCTAGGACAACAGCTAATAATGCTAACCATTGCACCAAGGAGGTGGACATTTTGCAGTTAGAAAATATGTACAAAGTTATTGAATCAATATCAGTAATATGTGATAAGTTCAAAAAATTATCTAATTGCAGAAAAACACCGAGCTCGATAGCTGCAGTCGCTTAATTGCGGCCAGTGTCCAGTATTCGGGAGATAGTAGGTTCGAACCCCACTGCCGGCAGCCCTGAAAATGGTTTTCCGTGGTTTCCCATTTTCACACCAGGCAAATGCTGGGGCTGTACCTTAATTAAGGCCACGGCCGATTCCTTCCCACTCCTAGCCATTTCCTGTCCCATCGTCGCCATAAGACCTATCTGAGTCGGTGCGACGTAAAGCAACTAGCAGAAAAACAAATGTAATCCTATTCCTATTTGTGATGTAATTTCAAATTTTTGTTGATATAATATTATATTCTGTTACCACAACAGTTCATGTGTATTATTTCATTACCTTCAAATTTTGCAAGTACCTCTGGGGAAATATTAATGAACAACATGGTACATTGTGGGTGGAGTCTGTTGGATACTGCTAGTGGTGGTGGTGGTGGTGATTATTGTTTTAAGAGGAAGTACAACTAGGCAACCATGTTCTATTAACACTGATCAGAGGAGGAAAAAATGGAAGGGATCCAGCACTTCAAAAAATGAAGGTATCAGCCAAAGAATGACAAGGGCCACCAATCGTAGGTAATAAATTTCATATTATTCCGTATTGAAGAGCAATATAATGTAAAACAGAAACTAAAGGTTTCCACCTATTCAGTACTATTTATTGTAACCTTAAAAAAGTTACAAATATATTTCATGAAACTAGGTAGTTTTCTGTGAAGTGCATTCTTCAATTGGAAAAAAGACTGAGAATTTACACGAGACGTGTGATTGTGATGAGTGTTTTAACATCCAAATCTTTACTTGACTTGCTCTGAATTTCAGCAACACATGCTTACTTCTTAAATTTTGTCCGTAATTCATGTCTTGCTTTAACTTGATTTTGATTGATGATAAAATATATGTAACTTTTTAAGGTTACGATAAATAGTATTGAATACTTGGAAACCTTTAGTTTTTGTTTTACATTATAAGGGCCACTAAGGGCGTGAAATGAAGACCCCTCTAGACTTTGCAACCTAATATCGTCGGGGTCAAAAGCGAACAAGTGTTAACCAAGGGAGTTCGGATAGGATAGATGAAAGTGATGAGACTGGCACAAGTAACTGGAAGCAGTGCCAGGACTCAGCTAAGGGCGCTGTGATCGTCAACCCATGTTCCCAATTAAGAGCGATTGGGGTGGGATATTGCTAGTTAGATCATATTTATCATCTGGGAGTGACAGTGGCTGCCATGAAAATAGGTTCAGATACTTTGGTTACAAGAAATTTTAACATTATTTGTTTCATAATGTTCTAGTTGTTCAGTGTGTATATTCTTTATTTTCAGAAAATGTTACTTTCTTTGAGAAATTAATTTAAGTATGTTGTATTCATGTTTGAGTAAGGATATAACCTGAATAACTCAGTGAATTCTATTTATTGCAGGCAGTGTAAAGAGCCATGTGAAGAAAAAGCATCCAGACACACGAGGTTCTCGAAAGGGAAAGGGGACCAGCAAAGAGACCTCAACTGCTGCCAAGGGAACTTCTGCACGAGTCAGTGGTTCGAAGTCTTACGTTCATTGTAAACCTTTCTGTGTCAAATCACATCAGTGTACATTTTGTGATGCAGCATTTGTCCGTGAGGATTCTTGGAGGTGTCACATGCGGCAGCATCAGAATCAAGAGGCACTGAATGCATCTCAGACTCGTAGTTCAGAAGTTGAGGATCGCAGCACTACTGCTGTTGAAATCCTCAGTAAAGCAGCAGCTGAGGTAGGAGCAGCTTGTGATCAGGAGAGAGCTGTTGCACGGATGGGAAATGATGATACTGATGTGAAGCAAGGTATTGTTGAACCTGTCTCCTTTCTGTCTATTCAGATGAATGAAGCAGAATTGAAAGGTGACAGGTTTGGACACCAAGAGTCTCATAACAATAATTCCCTTCATTTAGATGCTAACTCCAAAGAACCTAATAATAGTGAGTCTTTCATTAGAAATCTTGAAAGTGAAAAGAACAATAAAGAGCCACAGGTTGTTCAGCAATTAGCCAAGCCAGAAATGATAGATGCTAGTGCATTGCAGCCCCAGCCAGTACTTCTGTATTTACAAAATGCATCTGTGGTAGAGGGAACTGTAGGAGATGGTTTACGTAATGCTGAAATCCTGGCATCTTTGAATCAGACAAGTCATGTTCTTGTTACTGGACGTTGTGGACAATATCTTCCTCTTCCAGTGGATCAGAATAATTCACTGATGGAGCAGTTGGCAGCTTCTTTACCACCTGGTATGCAGTATGTTTTGTCAGGTCCACTAGAAGGCATTGTTGGGACAGAAACTGCATTCATACAGACATCAGCTGATGGCACCACTTCTACAAGCTCTGAATCAACTACTGTTCCTCTTCAGTCTATTATCTCTGTCCATATGGACAAAGGCTCCGCTGTTAGTGAGAATCATTGACCCTTGACTTCATCTATATATATATAAAATAACTTGTCTTGACTGACTGACTGACTGACTGACTGACTGACTGATTCATCATCGTCGAGCCAAAACTACTGGACATAAAGAAATGAAATTTTGGAGATATATTCATATTAAGATGTAGGTGCTCGCTAAGAGAGGATTTTTGGATATCCCGTCGCTAAGGGGGTGAAAAGGGGGGGGTGAAATTTTAAAATGAGTGTATCTATATCTCAAAACTTTAAAAGTTTACAGATGTAAAAATTGGTATTTAGAATTTTCATTAAAAATAAGGAAACACGTATTTTTTTGTTTTCAGAAAATCCCAATAGGAGGGGTGAAAAAGGGGTTGAATGCCTTTAATCAGGATACCGGTACTTATATCTCAGAAACTGAAGATATTACAGACTTGAAAATTGGTACTTTTGATCTCTTTTAAAAATAACACGTATTTTTTTGGTTTTTGGAAAATCCAATTAATTGGAGGGTGAAAAGGGGGGTGAACTTTTAAATGAGTGCATCTGTATCTCAAAACTTTTAAAGTTTACATATGTAAAAATTGGTATTTAGAATCTTCATTAAAAATAAAGAAACACATATTTTTTTGTTTTCGGAAAATCCCAATAGGAGGGGTGAAGAGGGGTTAAAAGGGGTGAAAATGGGGTTGAATACCTTTAATGAGGATACTTATATCTCAATAACTGAAGATATTACAGACATGAAAATTGGTGTTTGGGATCTCCTTTAAAAATAAAGAAACACGTATTTTTTTTGTTTTTGGAAAATCCAATTAATGGCGGGGTGAAAAGGGGGTGAATTTTTAAAATTAGTGTATCCATATCTCAAAACTTTTAAAGTTTATAGATGTAAAAAAAGGTATTTAGAATCTCCTTTAAAAATAAAGAAACATGTATTTTTTTTTGTTTTCGGAAAATCCCAATAGGAAGAGTGGAAAAGGGTGAAAAATGGGTTGAATGCCTTTAATGAGGCTACTTATATTTCAGAACCTGAAGATGTTACAGACCTGAAAATTGGTATTTGGGATCTACTTTAAAAATAAAGAAACAGGTATTTTTTCGTTTTTGGAAAATCCAAATGATGGGGGGTGAAAAGGGGGGTGAATTTTTAAAATGAGTGTGTCTACATCTTAAAACTTTAAAAGTTTACAGATGTAAAAATCGGTATTTAGAATCTCCTTTAAAAATAAAGGAACCCGTATTTTCTTGTTTTCTGTAAATCGCAATAGGAGGGGTGTGAAGGGGTGAAAAATGGGTTGAATGCCTTTAATGGGGATACATATATCTCAGAAATCGAAGATATTACAGAACTGAAAATTTGTATATGGGATCTGCTTTAACCTCTTCAGTCCCAGGAGACAAAAATTTGGATTTTGACAGTGATATTCACTAGAGTGGATAATAGGTAATCAGAGATGTTGAGAAAAATTCCAGAAAAAATATTCTACTGATAGGGTGTCCAAAATTGATGGTGTACATATGTACACCTCAGGTTTTTATTACATAAAAATATTTAACAAAATTATACATATATCTTATTAATGTTGAAAAGTATGGTACATTTTCACCCAGATTAAATCACAAAATTACATAAATGCCTTAAACTAAAAATAGAAGGTATAAACGTGACATGAGAACTTTATGTAAGCAAGATGTTCCTCAATAACCATGACGTCAGTGTCCAAACCAACCTATAACTCTAAAAATACTTGAAAAATGCAAGCATACTGTACATATTACATTGTAATTACATGCTCAATCATCACTTAACATGGTATTTCATGAAACAGTTGTTCTTGAGGACACACAAGTACATATTGCATTTTACACACATGATTCTTGATTTGGACTTGCATCCTGGGAACCTACACTTGGATGGAAAGCTGTCATTTGAATACTTGGGAAAATGTCCGTACATATCAAATCTGACTTCCGGAATAGGCTGTGATATCACTTTACGGTATTTAGAGGCTGGTTCTTGTTCTTCCTGTTCCCTTTGTGCACAATCCTCAATGCCAACAGTGTGCAGTCCTCTCGGTGAGTGTCTGACTGACTGTGAAATTGTTTCAGATCTAATCAGGGCATTAGCTGCATGGAGACGGTATTGTAGGAGATTCATTTGTTTTCTCTTAGGGATATCTGATTTCCAGCAGGCCCTTCTGTACATTAACTAGCCGTTGACAAGGACAAGGTCTACAAAATGGTTGAAGACTCGTACTTTCCATCTTTTTGTTCGTACAGTACATCTATAGTATGCCAACAATCTGTCGCAAAGGTTAGTTCCCCCCATGTTTGGATTATAACTCCTTGTTACTGCTGGCTGTGGTACCTCAATTTTCTTTTTTTCCTGTTTGGACCAACGCATGCATGTGGCCTGTGGCTCACTTCCAACACAAGTTGACAAAAATGTAACACATTTGTTGTCTTTCCATTTCAGAACACAAACTTTTCCATCTTCCCTAACTTTCTCTTCCCACTCCCCTCTTTGCAACTGTTTGTCACCTTTCAGCTTACTAACCACAGGCCCAATTCTGTTTTTCAAGACATTTCCTGTTTGATGAATGCCATTACTCATCAAGAACTCTGCACACTTCATACTGGTAAAGAAACGGTCAGTGTAAATGACATGATGTCCATCCTTTGGCACTGTCACACTTAACAGTTTCACAATGCTGCCACCCAAACCAAGCTCTTTCATGTCATTTTCACAAACAGTCCCTCTCCCCTGATATATACAAAAGTCTAATACTAATCCATCTCTAGCTACCAAGACAAAATTTTAAGTCCAAGTGGGTTAGGTTTTGAGGGGACGAACTGGCGAAAACGACACCTTCCTGAAAAGGGTATCATCTGTTCATCAATCGACAGATGTGCAGGCCTTGGCAACGTCAGACACTTATCCCTAACAATATTTATCATTGGCCTAATTTTCCACAGTTTATCAGACAGGTCATGCTCAGCTAGGTTGTCTGTGAAATGCAGGTAATTCCTGAGTTCAAAATATCTATCTCGAGGCATACATTCTGAAATTAAAGGCACTTTTAATTCCCTGCTCCAGTATAGTTTTCCCTGTGGTAGCTTCAGAGTACCCATCAAAATCTGAATCCCTGTAAACTGTAGTAATTCTACAGCTGTGGTCTGAACAGAGCGCAAGTCACGTTTTTGCACTGAATACAGGTTTGTTTGCTCAGCCAACAATTCCCAAAAAGCAATTGGCAGATATTCATGAAAGGCCTCTTGTACTCCTTTAGGACCATTTTCATCGACCTCCAGTTCCTCTTCAAATTCAGGCCCCTTTCTCTCCATTCTGAAAAGCATTCCAAATTAGTGTGAATTAACATCCATTTATGAAACGTAAATTAGGCCTACACTCATTTTGTATTTACAAGTACATGCGCATGCTTTACATAATGGGAAGAGTTCCTTCAATATAAAAATATAGAATATTTTGAACATACCTTGTTGTTTTCCACTTCATCAAACGGGTGTTTACTTGCAGTGGTGTAGTAGCAGCTGTTAAATGTACATTATCTTCATTTTCTGATTCAGAGTCTGTGGATGAGTTTTCTATAATTGCTGTCTCAAATAACTCATCATCTGTGTCCGACAGTTCGGTATCACTGTTATTCAGTAAATCTACTAATGCATCTGTAGTAAGGATGCCTGTAAATGTAAAACACTGGTTACCGGGCGAGTTGGCCGTGCGTGTAGAGGCGCGCGGCTGTGAGCTTGCATCCGGGAGATAGTAGGTTCGAATCCCACTATCGGCAGCCCTGAAGATGGTTTTCCGTGGTTTCCCATTTTCACACCAGGCAAATGCTGGGGCTGTACCTTAATTAAGGCCACGGCGCCTCCTTCCAACTCCTAGGCCTTTCCTATCCCATCGTCGCCATAAGACCTATCTGTGTCGGTGCGACGTAAAGCCCCTAGCAAAAAAAAAAAACACTGGTTAATGATGCAGAAAACATAGGAAAAAATCACAACCTCAAAGAGGGAGAATATCGTTGTAGGGACCTGAGGTGCACAAATGTACACCTCATTTTTACCGGATAAAAACATACCAAAATATTAACTTTAACACATTAAATACTATGTGTTTTCAATTATTAAATATAACTGAACGTATTCCAATAGTTATTTCATTTATATGCCGTTAAATATAATTTTTACCGGTACTTACTTCTCTTGCTGTGCTCTCTAGCAGCTATCTTGGCCAAATGTAAAATTCCATGTGGTCTGGCTCACAGCTGAACCGGTATATAGTGCTCCTAGTGGTTTTATTTGGAACTAATAAGGTAAACATACGTGTGGCACACGGCACAAACATAAAAATCTAACCTCAATGTGTCGAAATAAAATAAAAATTGAAGGTGTACATATGTACACTTCTGGACTCAAGAGGCTGCAGCCTAAGTCTTAAATTGAGGCTAAGTGTTCTACTGACCCCACATAAAAGTGTGAAGGTGATATTGAAAAGAAAAAAGAAACAAATAAATGAATCAACTTAACAACCGGGAAAAATCGTAGCTATAATTATCAGAAACACCAAGAGGCAGTACAGTAATGACATCGTCAACCAAGCAGTGAGAAACTTCCAGAGGAACAATACCAGAGATCTCTATAAAACTTTCAGATCCTGGATAACTCCCTACTGAGCCCAGACACTTCACCTCCAAGGACCAAATGGGAAGCTGAAACTGGACAATAAGAATTGCACCACAGATGTAGCAGAATATGTCAATAACCTTCTCAACTCAGAGAAACCTGAATAGAAACTACACTTCAAACCCAAGAACATTACTCATCCAGATTCGCTCCTGCCAACTTTGGAGGAAATCCGGAAGATCATTTCAGAACTCAAATCTAACAGAGCAGCGGGCTAAGGTGGCATAATTGCAGAACTGTGGAAATATGAAGATTAAGAACCAATCCTCATATCCAACACTGGGTGACAGAAAAACTAGAAGGTAATTGAACCTGGGCTAGTATCTACCCTTTACAAGTACACATAAAGGGAGACAAGTCAGACCTTAACAACTACAGAGGGATCTCCCTCCTCCCACTGATCTCCAAGCTCTTCTCTAAGGAACTACTCATGAGAGTAGAAGCTGAAATGGTCTCCTGCAGAGGACAGTATCAAGCTGGGTTCAGGAAGTCAAGGTCACGTGCAGATCAGATCTGAATCTCAAAACCATCCTTGCCTACAAGAACCCAAGTAACCTCACCCTACGTATCAACCTTCGTCAACTTCTAGAATGCCTACGACTCGTTAGATAGGTAGTCCTTCTTCCAGACACTCACTGAACTGGGGCCAGACAACAAGACCCTGAACCTTGTAAAAGCAACTCTGACTTACACCATATCCAAAGTAAAATTCAGAGGGGGAACTATCAAAGAGTTTGGAGATCAGAACAGGTGTTATATTGCCAGTCTTTGTCAACTGCTTACTGGAAAAAGTTAATCATGAATGAACAAACGGGGCTAAGAGGTGGCTGCAGGTTGAGAATTGGTTATAGAAAGGACTGATTTGAAAAATATTAACAGCACCATGTTCTCTGGTTGCATTAGGCATTGAACTGTAACAGTCGCAGGCTGCTCAAACGGTGCGGAATGACAGGCTGAAAGTAAATGTGCTCTCCATCATCTTGTTCACCACCAGATCCAACCACTACACCTGGAGACTTGGAAGATTTTACTGGAGATTTTTTTTTCTCTTTGTTTGTTTTTTTTTTTTTTTTGCTAGTGGCTTTACGTCGCACTGACACAGATAGGTTTTATGGCGACGATGGGGTAGGAAAGGCCAAGGAGTTGGAAGGAAGCGGCCGTGGCCTTAATCATGGTACAGCCCCAGCATTTGCTTGGTGTGAAAATGGGAAACCACGGAAAACCATCTTCAGGGCTGCTGACAGTGGGATTCGAACCCACTATCTCCCGGATGCAAGCTCACAGCTGCTTGCCTCTAACCGCATGGCCAATTCACCCGGTACTGGAGATTTTGGACGTACACTACTGAAGTTAAATTTGAAGTCACTGGAACTTCCAAATACAAAGTTAGGTTGAGATCCATCTGGTAGCTGACCTAAGGTTGGCATAAGGTTCAGGACGAAATTCAGAACACCAGCATCAATAAGTTCCAAACATAGGCGCCGGCTCCATAGGAGCACTTGCCTCCATGCATATAGTGGTACGGGGACGCAATCGTGTTTTTTGCTCCTGTAAAAATATTTTATATTCATCCTTGCCCCCGTGTTCAAGACCAAAAGTTGGCGCCTATGATTCCAACGAGTGTATTTGGGTAATTCCATGTGAACTGTCCCATCCATTACCAAAAGACACACTTGTTATTTGATGTTAATGTTAAAAATCAAATAGTGAAATAATAAGAAATCATACTTTAAGTAAAATACAGTAGAACCTTGGATTGCGAGCATAATTCGTTCCGGCAGCATACTCGTAATCCAAAGCGCTTGTATATCAAAGCAAGTTTTCTCATAAGAAACAATTGGAACGTGGATGATTCGTCCACAAAACAAAATATTTATTCGCATAACATTTCTAAAGCAAAGTATAGCGTTAAATAATTTTAAGTGCACTTTTCCTTACAAGACAATCATTGTTGGTGTGAGGGAGACGAGAGATAACATGAGAAGAGTTACTGTGTAGCACGAATTTCACTAACAGAATCACTGATATCTGTTGGCTCACTGGAATTGTTTTCTTTTCGTGCAACTTTAATGAGGAACCTGTTCAACGACTGTTGCTTTTGCCTGTTTTTGAGGATTACACGAACATGTGACATTGCATTGTCATTGAACTGATTCATCGCTCGCACTGCTACAGCCTTATTCCGGTGGTTTTTCTACAAAATTTTGCACCATTTCCCACAATTTGCACTTCTCCCGAATCTCAGTTGAAGTGAGAGATTCTATTGACTTTTCCTCCTCTTCCCCAGACGAGATCCCCATAACTTGTTCCTGTTGTTTGCGATGCAGGTTCATCAGTTCGTTGGTGGACAGTTACTGGCTATGTTCTTCCACCAGCTCTTGAATGTCCACATCATTCACCGCCAGCCCCATAGTCTTCCCTAAGGATACAATTTCATCGACAATCAGCGGTTCTTTGTCACCAACAATCCCCCCAAAGTCACATCCAAGAACACAGACAGGCCACAGCTTTCCCCAAGCGGAAGTGAGAATTCTCTTGGTGACTCCATCCCAGGCTTCATCGATGATCTTCAGGCAGTTCACGATGGGGAAATGATTTCTTCCAAACTCTCGGAGGGTAAGTTTTGTCTCTTCGGTCACTTCAAAGCATCGCTGAATTAGTGCTTTCGTATATAGCTTCTTGAATTTCAAAATGACTTGCTGATCCATAGGCTGGTGTAGTGTTGGGAGGAAGCAACTTAACCTTAACGAGAATGAACAGGAACATCGTCCATAACCAGCAAGGCTTTGAGCGGCAGATTATGTTCTGAAAGGTATTTCTTCACTACAAGACCGAAGACCTCGTTCATCCATTCATCAAAAGAACAGGGGAGGGAAAACGTAGGCACACGTGACGCTCGTATTGCGGAACCTCGCTCGCATATCAAGTTACAATTTATTTAAAATGTTTGCTCGTCTTGCAAAGCACTCGTAGACCAAGTTACTCGCATTTTGAGGTTTCACTGTACCTACTTTACAGACCACTCCAGAATTATATAATATTAAATATTATTTGACTGGGCGAGTTGGCTGTGCGGTTAGAGTCATGCGGCTGTGAGCTTGCATCTGGGAGATAGTGGGTTCGAACCCTACTGTAGGCAGCCCTGAAGATGATTTTCTATGGTTTCCCCATTTTCATACCAGGCAAATGCTGTGGCTGTACCTTACATAAGGCCACGGCTGCTTCCTTCCCATTCCTTAACCATTCCTATGCCATCGTTGTCGTAAGACCTATCTGTATCAGTGCAACATACAGCAGATTGTATATTTAAAAAAAAAAAAACAATATTTTTGCATAGATTTTTAAGTAACAGGTGGGACATTCCCTTTCGAAAGCATTTGAGAATATTTTAAAAATAATTTGCTTTGATTTTTAAAATTCAGTACATTTAGGGATTTTTAAAAATTCAGTCAGGATATCGGGACACATGCTCAAATTCAGGACAATCCTGCTTTTTCAGGACATATGTCAACCCTAAAGGCCTGTTTTCACATGTAGGACTGTGCTGCGACTGTGCTGTGTCGCTCGCAATCGCCAAACAGTATAAACCAATCCATTTGCATTGAACAGCAGTTGAATATTTTCACATGTAGGACTGTGTCCCTACCATGTTGGTACCGTGCTGTCATGGATCGCCAAGCAGAGTGATTACGGCCCACACAGTCGTCGCCTGGTCTCAGCACAGTACCACATGTGAAAATTAAAAACGGTCGCCCTAGTGTCGCCAAGCTGGACTTCCGTCTTATTTCGGTAGTAATCGGTAGCACTCGGTAGCATTGGGGGCGCTTGAATAACATCGTGTTTTCCGTCTAAAGCTCCTATACAGTTCGGAAAACGCCACAGATCATAGAATTCTTCAGATATTTTCTTCCACATTTCCTCAGTAGGTTGGGGCATTTCTTGTGGAGACAAAATGTCCCAAATAGCCTCACATGTGGAGACTATTATAGAGTGAACAGCTGTCGGGGAAATTCTGTAACTGAAACTCACGGAGATTTGCGAATTTCCAGATGCGAGATACTTGGATAGTGTGTAAAAATTAATATTAATATTTACTCAGTGAATATTTCAATGTTAATTCAATGTTAATTAACTACATATATATGCGTATAATGTTAGTGGACATGTAAGTGCCAAATTTACAGCAAACGTACACTGGTGTACGATCAAAATACTTCAGTACATATGAATATTATTTACCGTAACGTTAATGCTAGTCTCTCTTCTGCACTTATGGGTTTCCTCCATTTTGAATTCTTTTTTGTGAGATGTGGTTTCAGTGGTTGAAGCAAATTGTCAAACTTGGAGCAACTCATTCGAAAATAGTATACGAATTTTTCTTGGTCATTTCGTAGCCGACCGAAAATTGTATGAAACTCCCCTTCTTCTTCTCTCGTATTAAACAATTTATGAACCCAGCATCATTTCTTATATTTCTTCTTCTTTTGTTGTAAAACAATGTACGCTGCACAGGCAATAACTACGTCTTCTTCGTTCGGATCCATGTCTCCAACCTGTGAGCACAGATGCAATGAACAAGGACCACACAACCACAGCACAGTCCTACATGTGAAAAGATAGAGTAGGCGACACCGCCGTAGCACGGCCGAAGCACAGCAGAAGCACAGTCCTACATGTGAAAACAGGCCTTTAGTTGACCACTCTCCTTGTTGGATCAAGGACCAAAGTTGAATGAAGTCTTAGTATTGCCTTCATTAGCTGAAGGTAAAAAAAAAACCAAACTGGAGGGGAGTAGTAGTAGTTTGGTGTTCAAAAACAAAGGATTTCACTGGCACCTTGGAGGAATCAATCACTGGAGGAGCTGTGGTAGTGGTGATTGTGGTAGTTGTGGTACTAGCAGTTGTGGTAGTTGTTTTAGACACAATAGATACTGTTGGTGTAACACTTGGTATTCCAAAAATTACCTCCTTTGTCGTGGGAGTTGAGAAAAACCCCGTTGACACTGTGGAGGTACTATACTGAGAGTCAACTCAAGACCTAAGCAGTCCCTTTGTTGTTAGCCAGACTTCTGATCAGTGAAGAGGCTTCTGCAGTGGTAATTAGTTCCTAAGTTTGTTGCTTGTTGCTGCAGTCAGGAGCTTCCCTCAGTTTGGTTGGATATTCTGGTGAACTTACTTGACCAATTAAAAATTGTTGCCTTGTAAAAGTATGGAAAATATTTCACAGGTTGTATGTTATTCAGGTTCGTCACCAACTCTTATATTTCATACATGGATGACTGTGAATAATTATTGTTCTAGGTGGAGTGTGTAGCAAAATAAATAATTATTTAACATGAGCTTGATATCTTATTGCATTGTGTACTTTTAAGCTTTGTTTGAGTTCATTCCATTGCTGTTTATTTAGTTCGCACAATTTTTACGATATTGAAGATGGATCCAAGAAAACTGTTGGGATTACTGGCTGCAATAGCATGTTCAGTATTCATAATGGCTGCCAGCTGTGAACAGCACGTGGGTGATGCTGTGACGCTTGAGTCACCTGAAAAATACTTTAAAGCTAATGGGGGGGAGATTAATTAGGAAGTCTAAACAAATTGTTGTTCTGAACGTTTACAGTAGCCTAGGTGATGAGAATCAGCTGTGGGCTGTGGAAGAAATGTTGAAAAGTAAACCGCGCACCTGACCACCGTTTCTAGTTGAGTGTTTACATGGCTTGCGCAAAATTTAAAGGAATTTGCAAACGTGCCAACTCTCCCGATTTAAGCGTTTGCAGAGACTTATCTCCTGATTTTGAGTATTTAGTACTCCTGTATTTTTTGAAATTCCCAAGTTTTTGCTCGTTCTTTAAGTATCTGGAGAGAATTGATGTTCAGTGGGCACTGGCAAGACAGTTGCAATCAGCTGGTGGTGTTCTTAAATATGACAAAATCTCTAACGTAATGCTTTTTATATTTTCATTTCCACATAACAATGTTGACTGTGAAACTATTTTTTAGCATATTTACAAGGACTAAAACTCAATTCAGATCAAAGATTCTCGGAAAAGAATTCTGGAAAAAAAAATTAAACCTTAAAAACCCGTTCAACAAGGCCGGTGTTTTGAATATAATTCTAGTTCCAAAATTTATGAAGAAGCCTAAGGCAGGTACAATGAAGAGTCATGTGTACTAAAGCTCAGATACATGCAGTATTTCAGTATTTATAAGTAAGAGAAATTACATAACTGAGTAGTATAATGTGTTAAATATTCTTCAATGTTACGTCATCTATGCTGTCCTGTGGTTGTTTATATATGCCGTGAGGGATTCTGACAACACGTCTCCCCGAAGTCGCTGAAAATTTAGTTTTAAGAAAGTGTCTGAGTTATGTAAACAAGAATTCAAGGCCATAAGGAAAGTGAAACAAAACGTAACTCAATTAAGCTGCATGCCAGGTTTATGCAACAGAAAACGTTGGTACGTTTGGCTGTTCGTCAGTAGGTCCATGTGTCGGCTCAGTTCGAACTATGCACTCACTGTAAGCAAAACAGGAAGGGCCCTAACATGGTATGGGTATAGGATCCTTAGCGTACTCGAAATAATAATAATAATAATAATAATAATAATAATAATAATAATAATAATAATAATAATAATAATAATAATATTTTGTAGAAATGTTGTCATGAGGGGATCATGAGTTCGTTTGTACCTTCCGAATGACAAGACTACAGTATTTACGACATTGCTGGAAATACTGTTTTGCAATCCCACTCACAGGTAGGTTTTCAGCTTGTTGAACTGTGAGAAACTGCCACTAACAGTCGTTGCAGGAGAGCAGAATCGTATACTTATGTCATCATACTTTTCATTTGTAAGTCCCCATGTGCCCCACAAAAATTGCATTATGAAATAAAAATAAACATTGCTTCTCTTGCCTCAGTATTCATCAGTAATCTGTAGGCTGTACATGATCAATAAAGGAATAAATAGGTATGGTACGTAATCAGAGTACAACGATGTGAAATAAAGTAATTTCCTTTGATGCTACACTATTTGAGAATGAAGTATTTGTCAGATAGATGCACTACATTAATAATAAGCCGGTTGTGGTGGTGAAAGAGAACCGCAGCGGGAAGCGGGAAGCGGGAACAGGAGACGTGCTCACTTGCAGAAGGATACTTTTCCTCAGCTCTTGAGTTGACTTTCACCATAGTCAGTGTAGCATTGGTAGCAGTTGACTGCGGGATACCAAATTTGAACCCTCCAGAATCTGTGGGAATGCCAAAGGAATAACCACAAACTGACCCTGGTTGAATACCAAATGTCAGGCTTCCTGGAGAAGCTTCTCTAGCTGCAACAGTTGCTTCATGACCCAGTTTGGGAGTTGTACATGCGACACATGTTATGGTATGAGAACCATTCCTAGTGTAACAAGTTTTACATTCCCAAGTACCAGCTGAAGGTTTGAATATCTTAGATAAAGGCTTAAGAGATGCATTACTTTGTTTACTGGGCAAAGCTTTCTTGGAGCCATCTGCCTGGTCAGCAGAACATGAATCGCAATTTTAAAGAGAGTCTTCATTTTTAAATTTACACTAACTGCATTTCTCTGTGTTTGATTTTGGAGAACTCATGATTTTGATTTTAGGGCGATTTTCTGTAGATGTCTGACTAGTGTCGCGAGTACCACACGAAACACAATTGTTTGCTCCAGCAGAATTTTGAGCATAGCAAGCACTACATTCCCAAGATCTTGGTGGTGGCCGAAATAACTCTGACAACTTTGGCTGCTCCTTCTTGACAGATTTCGTATCATACCTGGGTTCTGAACATGACTGACACTTGCTAATACTTGCTGCATTTGAAAACAAACATTTTTCACAATACCAGTTATTAGTGGGCATTATCTTTTCTTGGGTAGCTGATGCACCATCTTTCATACTAAGTTGTCATTTATCAATTATATCCTTGAAACTCTTAGCTTGTTCCACTGTTTTGAATCTTATTGCAAATGTCTCCCTTTTTACTTCTCCCTCAGAGTAATCTTTTGCACACCATGTCCAAACCTTATCAGATAGCAAATAACTTAAACTGCATGGACTTCAGCAACTGATGATTACATCAGACTTTTAAAATACCGGGCGAGTTGGCCGTGCGGTTAGAGGCACGTGGCTGTGAGCTTGCATCCAGGAGATAGTGGGTTCAATCCCACTGTCGGCAGCCCTGAAGATGGTTTTCCATGGTTTTGCATTTTCACACCAGACAAATGCTGGGGCTGTACCGTGATTAAGGCCACGGCCGCTTCCTTCCAACTCCTAGGCCTTTCCTATCCCATCGTCGCCATAAGACCTTTCTGTGTCGGTGAAACGTAAAGCCACTAGCAAAAAAAAAATTTTTAAAACCTGTTCTCTGTGCATTAACAATCTTATACTTTCAGCTTTGGGAACTTTCAACACTTTTATCTGGCGAGTTCCACGTTCCTTCCACTCTTTGGCATCACTATCAAACCTGAGAAGACCGAGCTCGATAGCTGCAGTCGCTTAAGTGCGGCCAGTATCCAGTATTCGGGAGATAGTAGGTTCGAACCCCACTATCGGCAGCCTTGAAAATGGTTTTCCGTGGTTTCCCATTTTCACACCAGGCAAATGCTGGGGCTGTACCTTAATTAAGGCCACGGCCGCTTCCTTCCCACTCCTAGCCCTTCCTTGTCCCATCGTCGCCATAAGACCTATCTGTGTCGGTGCGACGTAAAGCAACTAACAAACTTGAGAAGCTTTGCCCTTGCAAGTAATGAAAATCATTTTATTTTCCGTATTGAAAGAATCTCAATAATAATAATATAAAAGAATTTATTGGACTCCAACCTATTCAATACATTACTGGATGTTAACATTTTTAGTTAAACATCGTTAAAAATGGAGACATGTTTCGCCCTCCATGTGGGGCATCATCAGTCATATCAAAGTACCTCAAAATTAAACCAGACGTCTGGTTGGAAATTATGAGCAATATTTGTAAGAAAGAATACATTAAAACACGTACAAAGTCCTATCCAAAACAAAATAACAACAGACTAGTTACACATAGTAAAATACGCTAGTGGTTTCTTAATATTAAAATGAGGTTATCATATGCACAGTATAAAAATGGAAGTAATCAAAGTCCGTATGATATTGAGTTCGATGGTAGTTCTGCGTAGTATATACAAATGTTGGCAAAATAAAACACAATTTATAATTACTGTACACTTATTTCTAATTGTTAAAAATGATGAGGTAAAACATTCCAATTTGACTATTTGTAATTTGGCTCCAACCAAAATAATTCGCCCTAGGATTCATGAGGTAGTCAAACTCCGTTGGTCACTCTCTATTTGAATGGAGTGCACAGTGCAAGTGAACAGCTTTTGTTGATTATAAAACGAGGCTGTGCTAAGACAGAGTTAAAACAACACCAGCTTCAAATGAAGATAGTTAAAAACATCATTAGGTTCTTCCTAGTTGACTAAAAATTTGCGTATATTTTGTTGTTGAAGTGTGGGAAGGTCAGTTGTTGGTTGAATGGGCAACGGTCGAAAAATGTTGTGCAGTGCAATCGGTGTTTGAGCTGTCCTACATGTGAGGGAAATCTGAAAATGGAGGATTTGTCTTAATTAGTTAAGTGAAATGACGGAAAAAGAAAGGAAACGGGAAATCATTGAGAAATGAAAAATGTGAAAGTTAAAAATTTACCTTGAAAGCTGTTGAGCTGTTGCCTAATTGTTAGGAGGTTTGTGGAGCACTGACTGTCGCTAATGTCCTGCTCCTCGTGTTGTACGTGTGACGTCTTAGAGGAGGGGAGTGGATTTGAGAAGGCGGCGCTGTGGGTATGTGATTGGCGCTTGGGGAGGAGTTGTGTGTATTGGAGGGAGAATAGGGGCGTGATGAGTTGAGCGGCTTAGTGGGGGTGCTTGGAGAGCTTGTTTTGAGGATGTTAACAAGTCTTTTGTCTTTCAGATTTAAACTATTGAGCGAAAATATTAATTGTTCGTAAAGAGGGCTTCGGTTGTCTATTGGATCATTTAAATTCTTATTCTTATTATATTTTTGGTCCAAAAAAATGTATAAATTTTCGAACTCGGTCATGAGCCTGCCTTTATCTAGTCTTTTTAAAATTTGGAGATCCTGTTCGATTGCGGTAAAGCTATGTCCGGTGTCTTTCATATGGATGCTCATGGCTGAGTGTTTATTGTGCTTTTGGGCATTGAAATGTTCTGCATATCTAATTGCAAAGCTCCTCCCAGTTTGACCGATATATGAACTGTTACATTCAGCACATTTCAGTCTATAAATGCCAGAGCCCGAAAATTTATTGTTGTCCGAGTTTATCTTATTGTGGTTGAAAAATAGCTTTTGATTAGAATTATGGGTCTTATAGGCTACCCTAATATCATGTTTTTTTAAAGGGGTAGCGATTTGATGTATAATGGGGTTAATGTAGGTGAATGATGCATATTTAGGCTTATTAATTTTTATTGGGGAGAGGTTTGTGGCCAATTTCAATTTCACTTTATTGATTATTTTCTGTATGATTGAGGGATTGTATCCATTGAAAACAGCTATTTCTTTTATGGTACTTATTTCTTTTTTTAAATTGACGGTTGACATGGGAATTTTTAACGCTCTGTACACTAAACTGTAAAATGAGGCTTGTTTGTGCGATTGTGGGTGAAGAGAATTTTGTTTTATGGTTGTGGGAGTGAATGAAGGTTTTCTGTGAATCTGGAAATCGAAATTGTTTAAGGTCCTGGTGATTGTAATGTCTAAAAAATTGATGATATTATTGTCCTCGTCTTCTTTAGTAAACTTGATGCAATTGTCAAGGCTGTTTAAGTAAGTTAGTATGTCTTCACTATTATTGCAGCTTTTGTCTATTATTGCTAGTGTGTCATCGACATAGCGTAGCCAAAGACACAAACCGTTAATGCTGTTTGTTATTTTACTATTTTCGAGGTTGTCCATATAAATTTCGGCGAGTATTCCCGAAATGGGATCACCCATGGCTAGACCTTCTTGTTTGTATATCTTATTATTGAACGTAAAATAATTGTTATGAAGGACGAAAGTTAGTAATTGTAAGCATTCTTCTATTTCTAACTGACTTAAGGTGCTGTGTTTAGAAAGATTAGTTCGTATGATTTCGATAGTTTTTTTAGCGGGAATGTTCGAGAACATATTGGTAATGTCAAATGAGCACATTATGTGGTTAGGCTGCAAATTAAATTTATTTAAAGTTTCGCATAATTCTATTGAGTTTTTAATAGGGTGTTTATTGTGAAATGTGAAGTGTTTCTTAAGGAATTTTTGGAGGAACTGAGAAGTTTTGTACGTTGGGCTATTTCGGCTATTTATGATGGGTCGAATGGGAACATCATTTTTATGTATTTTTGGCAGTGATCTGACGGTGGGTAATTTGGGATTCATATTGATGAGTTTTTGATGTTCGTGTTCATTAAATAAGAAAGGTGAATTTTTTAGGATTGTTTTTAAATTACGCTGAGTTTTTAAGATAGGATCTTTTGAAATTATTGAGTAAGAATTATCGGAAAAGAAATCCTCCGTTTTTTTGACGTAGTCGTGTTTATTCATTAGGACTACGGCATTGCCTTTGTCGGCTTTCGTTACTATAACATTATTGGTGTCTACCTTTTTTCTTAATTCGTGGGTTTGTTTGAGAACGGTGAAATTATTGATGTCGGAAACTTCTTTTATAAGGGTGGGTAATTTCTTTTTTATCTCATATCTCACGTCATTTTGTCTGTCGAAGGGAATTTGTTTATTTATATTGGATTCAACTTCGGCTATTGTGGTAATTATATCCTCGGCTTTATTTGGACTAGGCCAATTATATTTTAGGCCTTGGTCAAAGAAATTGATTTCATTATCCGAAAATGTGGTGTTAGATAAATTGATGGTGGTTGGAGTGTTTTTCCATGAGGGGGTGAAAGTTTCTCTATTTTTGTTTTGGTTTATGGATTTAGGTTTCTTTTCTAATAGACATGTCAACTTGTGGTCTAAGGTTTTTTGTTTTTTGTCTAATATGTTCTGCAATTTACGTGCCATGTGTCTTTGGTATGAGCTCCATTCGAGAGGTGATAATGATTGAGCAGTGATCAAATGTTCCCGGTAAAGCTGCAGGTTTAATAGAGATTTTTTTCTATACATTAGTTTAATTTCATTTCTAAGCCAGATGGTGTTGACTTTATTTTGGACGTCTTTAGATTTGAGTGTTGGAATGTTTTTCCTTTGAGTTGATTTTAAGAAATTCGGCACCAGACCTAATCTTAAACATTCTTTTAAGAAATAAGATATCTTTTGAAATTTTACCGATTTTGATTTTGAGGTTTTGATATCTATTTTTATTTTTATTAGCCTGGTTGGCTTTATCATTGCAAGTAATTTCCAACCAGACGTCTGGTTTAATTTTGAGGTACTTTGATATGACTGATGATGCCCCACATGGAGGGCGAAACATGTCTCCATTTTTAACGATGTTTAACTAAAAATGTTAACATCCAGTAATGTATTGAATAGGTTGGAGTCCAATAAATTCTTTTATATTATTATTATTAAGCTTTGCCCTCTCGTGATAACAAGACCTCTCCAGTCCTAACCTCCACAAGTTCAGGAAGAGGTACAACTGGTTTGTACTCGGCAGTAGAAACAAAGTCTTCTGCAGAATCATCTTCACCAGTTTCAGCAATTTTGGGAGCGACTGCTGTGCAAGGCAATTGAGAACCACCAGAAACAGGTTTTCCTGCTCCTTCAAAGCCCTTAAATAGTGCATCAGTCTTGAAAAAACTTTCCTTTTCAGCAGATGCCAAAGTCGAAAAGGACACATCGACTGGTGCGCTAAACGTCTGCCTCCCACTAACACCGTCAACAGTCTTATTTTTCTCTGTTTGTGAGGAAGTTACTTCACTCATACTAGAGTCTGGTTTATTACCAAGTAGGCTGGGTTTAGAAGACCCTTCATTTCCTTCCTTGGCAACAGCATCAGTGGTAGATTGTAATTTTGAGGTTCTAGTACTGCAGAAACATGAAGCAAAGGGACTTGGTTTTGGAGATGCAACTTTCTTCTCCTCCTTAATACAAATACAGAATTAGGCACAACAAGAAACTCTACAAACACGACAGCATTCAGCCAGATTCACCTCGAGAGTCTTCAACATCTCTAGAGGGAAAACGACTAATGCCAAGTGGACGAGACTTATTAGAAAAGACCTAGAACAACTAGAAATTGACCCCAATGAGATCGATAGCAGAGATAAGTACTGAATGCTAATCTGAACATCATACTCTCTCTTGGCACTAACTGCAAATTGGTGTAGGGATGAAATGGACACAGGAGTGAAAAGACAGCATGAGGATGAGAAACTATTGGGTTAAGAAGAAAGTCCGCCAGAGTAAATAACCACACGGTCTGTATAGTCAGCCTAAACAAACCCAAAGAAAAGAAGATTCAACATTTTCTTTAAAAAAAGGTGTATGTCACATTAAGTACCCATTCAGGGAAATGCATGCATATATATATATTTACAGGTTTATTATTATTTAGAAAAAAGACCTCCTGTATTAACAGGCTGCCAAGAATGACAAGATATTGTGGATCACAGGTGATAGAGACTTTACAAAGGAATAAAGAGAAATTACATAATTTTGAAAGTTTTTGCCCGTAACAACATTATGCACTGAATATGCACTGGCAGCATTTCTAGATATAAAAGAAGCCTTCAGCAATACAACCTATGACTCTATGATCAAAGCATTGGAAAACAGAAAGGTGAGTAAAACCATCGTCAAATGGATTAAATCCATGTTAGACGGAAGAAAGATAAAAGAGACCCTGTTTGAAGAAACACTGATGGTTAGGGCCACCCGAGGCTGTGCTGAGGAAGGAGATCTTTCGCCTCTGCTGTGGAACCTCATGGTGAACAAAATCATAACTATGCTCAACGAACAGGGTTTTTATATACAAGGATACGCAGATGACCTAGTGATTGTGATACGAGGTAAGGTGATGAGTGTTATCCAGGGCCTCATGCAAAGATCACTTAACCCTGTGGAGAACTGGTGTCAGGAAGAACAACTATCAGTCAACCCGAACAAGATAACTCTGGTCCCTTTTACAAGAAGGAGAAAATTAGAGGGAAAGAGGCCACTGAAGCTACTTGGACAAGATATATATATGGAAGAACAGGCACTGTACCTAGGTGTAGTGTTAGATAAAAATCTAACGTGGAAACCACATATAGAAAGGAACATAACCCGGGCCAAGAACTTGCTGTATGCATGTTAAAGAGCCGTCGGGAAGACATGGGACCTAAGACCATCAGTGGTAATGTGTATATACACAGTGATCATTAGACCATTGATGGCCTATGCTGCAATCATCTGGTGGCAGAAAGTAAGTCAAGGAAAAGTCAGAAGTAGATTGGATAGCCTTCAGAGAATGGCATGCATAGCCATAACTGGGGCTATGAGAGCTACACCGACAGAAGCCTTGAATACTTCACTAGACCTCCCATCACTATGTAATTTCATAAAAGGACAGGCTAGAATGAGTTCATATAGATTGGCACAATCAGAGTGCTGGAATGCACGAAGACCCAATCTAGGACAGAGTAATAACAGAGGAAGTTCTACACATGCCTTCTGATCATATGATACAAAAGCACAACTATGAAAAACCGTTTGAGACCCAGATAATAAAAATGAAGACTGGGATATCAACAAATGGAATACTGAGAAAGAAGATATAGTGTGGTGGACTGATGGCTCAAAGACTGTGGATGGCACAGGAGGAGGGATCAACGGGGGAAGACCTGAGAGATCAATCCAGATGAGCCTGGGCAAACACACTAGTCTTTCAAACTGAAGTGATAGCTATCACAACATGTCTTGAAGAAAATCTGAAAATGAACTATAGGAATAAGAACATTTTCATTTTTACGGATAGCCAAGCGGTCATTAAAGCACTAGAAGCAGTCCGGATAATATCCAGAATTGCCTTTCACTTCTCCTGAAGCTCTCAAAGTACAACATTGTCAAAATAATATGGTTACCAGGCCATGCAGGTATAGAAGGAAATGAAAAGGCAGATAAACTGGCCAGGAAAGGGGCAGAAACATATCTTGTAGGCCTAGAACCTGTATGCAGGATTTCCTACGGACAAGCCTGACACTACATAGGAAAATGGGTACAAAAGAAACAAATGGAGAACTGGAAAAATACTTCAGGATGCAGGCTTGCAAAGGATCTGATAAAAGGACCAAACAAGAAGCATACCAAAGAGCTGTTGAAACTCAGCAGAGAAAATATAAGATGGGTAGTAGGACTGTTGACAGGACACTGCCATCTGAAATTATTTTTTGCTATTTTGCTTTACATCGCACTGACACAGATAGGTCTTGTGGCTACGATGGGATGGGAAAGGCCTAGGAATGGGAAGGAAGCAGTCGTGGCCTTAATTAAGGTACAGCCCCAGCATTTGCCTGATGTGAAATTGGGAAACCACAGAAAACCATCTTCAGGGCTACCGACAGTGGGATTCGAACCCACTATTTCCCGGATGCGAGCTCACAGCTGCGCGCTCCTAACTGCATGGCCAACTCACCCTGTGCCATCTGAAAAACACCTACATAGAATTGGAGTAATAATGCCTGGTTTCTGGAATGGTGAGATATCTTTCCGATAGCTATTGCTTTGTTACAGCTGTCAACTCGATAAATCTTCGCTGCGTTGCACAGCGAAACAGCAGCTAACTTATCGAACTGTCAACTATTGGCTCGTTGATCAAGTTTCATAAATACACACTAGATGCCACCCCTCGTACTGCTTTGTTTTTGTGCATTAGGTGTGTTCCCTAGATTGTCAGGCGCATGCGCACAAGTAATGCATTGCATTTGAGCTTTCTATGCAGCTCCTATTATCCCCTCTTTGCCATGCAGCAAGAAATGGGTATTCGACTAGTTCTTGCAGACGTAGGTGTCAGTTTCGTGGTGTTTAAGGGCTGTCAGAAGAATTTGACATTGTTTGAGGATTTCTAATGAAATATGCATGCGAGTGGCACATGCCACACACAATCCAGTTTGCACTGAGCCCTTATACGTATACCGTATCTCTTCCCTGTTATTACAAAATATGAACATTGTTTGATCACAGTATAACGATATCTATCGGGTAATTAACATAATTGTGCGCGTAGAGGCATGCTGCTGTGAGCTTGCATCCGGGAGACAGTAGGTTCGAATCCCACTGTCGGCAGCCCTGAAGATAGTTTTCCGTGGTTTCTTATTTTCACTCCAGGCAAATACTGGGGCTGTATCTTAATTAAGGTCACGGCCGCTTCCTTCCAACTCCTAGGCCTTTCCTATCCCATCGTCGCCATAAGACCTATCTGTGTCGGTGCGACGTAAAGCCCCTAGCAAAAAAAAAACATAATTATATAACTTGTTAGTTCCATGTAATATAATATAGTTAATTAAAAGCAATCCCACGATAAAAGTATATGCTCACTGCCAATGCAAGTAGGCCTGCAGTAGGCCTACTACGATAAATGTGTAATTATCTGTTATACTCAGTTACTGGTACCAGTGCTTTTATGGGCACGAATGCAGTCACCGATACAAATATGATAAGACTCAATAGTACTGAATCTTAAAGGGTATCCTAATTAAATTGATCAACAGGGGACAATGGAAAATTATTCGTCACACAAATTGTCGCCTGTAACCTCTACCAGTCCTATGACAGTATATTTGTTTAGCCTCAATCTGTCTTTGAATTCGTTTTCACTACTGTATACTTCATTAGAATATTAATCGTGGTCGTTCTAGAATGTTGACCGTTTCTACAATTTCTTCGTCGGAAGAAGATGAGAAAGCCATAGAAAATTTTAACAAACACAAGGTTAGCTGCTGATGAAGTACTGCGCACGCGCCCACCAAGTTAACAAATAGATATCTCCTGCTCAGGGCCCTCTAAGTTAGCAAGCGATTTATCGAACCAATAGTTGTATCTTACATTCGTGCAACACCAAAACACAAGTTAACCATTCGATACCGCTATAGGTTCGATATCTCATGTTCCAGAAACCGGGCGTAAGAGACAATATATGTAGAAAATGCAATGAAACAGAGGAATCAGCTGAACACATACTTTTCGAATGTGAGGCGCTGGGTAGAATCAGACTCTCCACTCTAGGACTACCAGGTGAAGAGAAAGAAAAAAATCCTAAAACATCCAATAAGAACAACCTGCAGCTTTGTGAAGGGAGCAGGTATATCTAGGTGGGAATGAAGGAAGAACATGGTAGCAAAAGATCTTAGAGGTTGACGCTAATTAGGAACTTATATTTAGAGGCCCCATGAAGAGAAGAAAAGAAGAAGAAGATGTACTGAATATGGTATGTGGTGCCTCAGGAGCTTAATGAAACCTCGGAGAATGATCATAACTATTTTGTGAATGTCCTCCATAGGTAGCTGGAAACACTTCCATGTGTCAGTGGATTGTCAAGGTGTGGTGCCACGTGCTCCGACCATTAGTCCTATTATTTCAATTTCTTGAAGATGGTATTTGGATTTGCAATAGGGAATTGTGAATTCATAAACCTCTTTTTTGAAAACCAAAAGAATATAGAATAAACATGATTCAATATTACTCTCATTGGCCAGCCTATAAACAGATATTGTTTCAACCAATTTTCAATTTGATATGGATAAAAAGTTTTATTTCATTTCCGAATTTTGTTATCAGGTACAACCTGTGACTTTAAAGACGAATAAAGAAAACAACTGAAATTAATTACATTTAATTTATTTTTATATAAATTTACCTAATAACAACCACAATAATATTATTATAATTATCACTCATAGGCTTCACCTTTTTTAGGAAAACAGTAAATCATCTACTTAACTTTTGTAGATGTAATATTCTGGGAATCAATAATAAAAAACAAATACTGTACATTAGTAGTTGGGTCTTATTTTAATTATTACCTGTGTATACAAAACTCTGTGACTGGGCAAGTTGGCCAAGCGGTTAGGGGTGTGCAGCTGTTAGCGTGCATCCGGGAGATAGTGGGTTCAAACCACTCTGTCGGCAGCCCTGAAGATGGTTTTCCGTGGATTCCCATTTTCACACCAGGCAAATGCTGAGTCTGTTCCATAATTAAGGCCACGGCCGCTTCCTTCCCAATCCTAAGCCTTTCCTATCCCATCATTGCCATAAGATGTATCTGTGATGGTACGATGTAAAGCAAATAGTAAATTTCTATGATATCCACCTATTCAAAAACAAACAAAAGTTTAGAAATTCATTACCCACACAACCAGAAGCATGGCAAATGCCTTTTTAAACTAAGTCGGTAGTGTTATGTACATACAATGTGAAATTAAAATAAAATAAAATTGGTTGAAAAGTTTAAAAAATTAGGTTCAAATTTTAAGTGGTATGTAGACTTCCCAAGCACCATGTATATTTTAGCCTTGATAAATCATGTAACATCAGCTTCCTCTTCCCATACTGACCTGCCATTGTGTTCATCCTATTATATTGCTGGCTTGGTAGAAGACCGTCTCAACTCAAAAAACAATTTTCATGAGAAGCATTTGAAATGAGTGCATAATTGAAATCCTAGATATCTCGAAGATTTTGCATTCTAAAGCCAAGGAATCTCTTGTTCCAACAAACAGAACACAATCACTACAAAATGGTAATATTCAGTTTATTTTATGGAATGAAATGAAATGGCATAATGGTTTTATTGCCCATAGGCAACCTACACATAGTGATGAGGATGAAATGGCGATGAAGGTGACACGTATACCCAGCCCCTGTGCCAGCAAAATTAACCAATGATGATTAAAATTCCCGACCCTGCTGGGAATCGAACGCGGGACCCCTGTGACCAAAGACCAGCACACTAACCATTTAGCCATGGAGCCGGAATATTTTACGAAAATACAGCAATAAAGGCATCAGAAATGAACGAAGTATACTAACCACAAGACCACATTAACTACACATTGTTATAAAAGTCATAGTAGTATTTTGCACGTCGTTTTAAATAAGGAGAGCAATCCCTGCTTTTTGGCATCTTGAAGATAGGACATGTATGGTGGAAAATTCTTCATCTTCATAAGATCTTTAAGATCAAAGAAATCTTTCTGATGTATTCCTCTACAGAATAAGGTTTTCCCATTTTCTTTGCTTGCTTTATAATTGTCATGTACTGCTCTGGCACATACATAGGTCCAGATTTCTTACATCTGCTGATATGTTTTTCAATAATTGAATGGGCGCTGTCACGTTCATTATGGGTATGTCCTATTATTAGAAATTTATGAGTAATTGATCATATGGACTCCAGTTTTGAAATAGTGTGGATGTACAAGGCAATAATAAGGCTATTCTTATTCTGGCGTGTGCAATTGTTGAGGTAGAATATCTTTCATTGATTTCTTTTCTGTTGACCCGTCAGATTTATCTTGCAAATTATTCAAGTAATTCCACATGCATGAACCAACTTCATTACCCCCTGCCCCCTCCCTCTGTGAAGTTGTCCCTGATGCCATGTGATCCCCAGTATTATAACCAGTTCTTTGGGTTATTTTATTCCAGAATACTGTTACATTACAGTCAATATTTTAAAATCTATATTTGAAGAAGACGGCTTATCTCAAAATAAAATGCGTGGAGGTCAATTGGTTTAAATAACTTTCAGAAGAAAACTGGCACTTCTCAAAATGATACACTGGAGAGAAAAAACTAGTCCAAGAAGCTGCCCTTACGTTATTGTCACACTCTTCTATAAAATAAAATAAAATAAAAAATAAAAAATGTGGGGTATCTGCAACCAAAGTAGAGACACAACTTACTTGTGATGGTCTTCCCCATAATCTTTTTTGCAGTACAAACAAAGGCAATTTATTTTTAAATATCTAAAGGCATCTCTTTTTAGTTTTGATTTAGTTAATTTATAATTGCTAGGCTCTTCAGCCTGCCAAAACTAATTTCCAGTAAAACATTACTGAAGAGCCTATCAGTTACAAATTGAAGGTAAACTGACACAAATGCTGCCTAGCGGATACTATACGAGTTTAACATTCAACACTTTTCTTCATACAAATATACACCTTTTGGAGTTATTTCTCAATAAAAACTTTAAAAAATGACAATTTTTGAGTTGTGACGGTTTTCTTCGAAACCAGCGATATGTGTTTCTTTCATAAGTTATGAATTTCATTATAATAATAATTTCATTATGGTCTGTATTGACAGTTGATCACTATCAAAGGGTAGGAAGGGTCCACCTATTCAATACCATTAGAATGTATATTGTCTTATAAAACTGGGACTAGTTTCGACCCCATGTATATTGGGTCTTCTTCAGCCATGCTCCAGTTGGAAGACATAAGCACACATATAACCAGTAATAATATAAACACTCTGGTATGACACAATTTACACTGTCATTTAGTTTCAAGTTTGGACATGTTGTTTGGATCTCATCAATGTTTTAAATTAAGACTGTAAAAGACATGTGAAATGGGCTACTAGGATCACCGTTCACCATAAATTTGTAGCAACCATTTGGAGACGATAATGAAACATTACAGGTATTACTGTAATTCTAAATAAATTTTGAGTTCCTTGCACATTCCATAGAGAGCTTTCCACAAAACTGAATTTAAATATTTAAACACTTATTTCCTTACAAAAATAAAGTTAACAAAGTGCAACAAAATCAATAAAACTGGATACAGCTCAAGAAGGAATCGAAATGTATGAATATAAACAGTGTGGGCAATGGTAGATCAGTATAAGAAGAATATGAGACTGCAATATTTCACTGAAAATGAAAATGCAGTAATCCACTATACCTATTGGTCAAGATATGGGGATTCTATTAATCTTCATGCTATAAAAATATGAATTTTGGATAAGTGTGTTCATCACGTGTCATTTTCACCTGATGAGTACAGTATAAAGTCCATTTTATTTCCTTGTTTTATTCATATATTTCTTAACCTCTCGGGCAGTCATTTAAATCGCCTAGCTTGTGTACTTGTAGATAGTACTTAACATGGTTAGCAGAGTGAGATTGTTGTGCTTCACAAACAGTAACATATTTCAGTAACTATACAAGTTAATAACACAACATTTTCAGGTTGACTTAGCAATGTGTCTTGAATGTCCCAGGGTGTGAATAGTGGATCCTAGTGATGATTGTCAAAGTTCATATGTTTTTATTTGAAACTTTGCAGCATTCAAAGTGATATACTGTTCTAGGCCTAACTGGCCCTTCCACAAGTTCAGTATTATTTACTTTACATCCCACTAACTACTTTTACAGTTTATGGAGCCACAGGTTCAAAGATTGTGATGTTTTGTGATGGAAAGTAGGCAGACTGAAATTTTTGTTCATTATTTGGAGAATGTTTTGAATTTTGAATAATTCTGAAGGTCATATATGATTGTCAGTGTTCTACTATCAATGACATGCTGGAATTGTGTTATCAGTTCAAACTGGTCTGTTTCATCATTTGTAGAAAAATTGAGTACTCCAGGAATGCTTCCTAATAGAAATGACTTTTGATAATTGGCTTCTGCTCTTAATACATCAACATATTGTGACTAATCATCTCATAAATTTGTCGCCTGTCCTGGGCTTCCAGGTACAAACATGCGACATTGGCTTCTAGACACTCACTTGTAAGCATTGTTCAGCATATCTGCTTGTCCCCTCTACTATAATAACTTTCTAATCATGGAAGAGTAAAATTATATCGAGAACATTAGTGAAATTTTTCTATGACCCTGATTGTCCAGTAAAAGGAATTTTCTGCTTATCATGCACAGTTTTTGCAACTCAAGTAATTTCCACTGAATGTCACTATAAGCAGTTGTTATATTGATATGTTCCACATCTTCAAGATGCAAAAATTCTCCATGAGTGTAATCTACATTACTTTCAACGCTATCAGAAATATTCACTATTACTTTTTAAAAAGTAACTATGATCGGTGGAAAACGGTAAATAAAAATGTAAACAGACTCTGGAATGGGTTTAAAGCAATTGTTGAGGAATGTGAAAATAGGTTTGTACCTTTAAAGGGGGTAAGGAATGGTAAAGATCCACTATATTATAACAGAGTAAAGAGACCAAGAAGGACATGCAGGTTGGAATGAAGGAGAGTTAGAAATGGCTGGAAGTAAGGAGAAATTGAAGGAACTCACTAGGAAATTGAATCTAGCAAAGATATCTGCTAAGGACAACATGATGGCAAGAATAATTGGTAGCCATACAAATTTTAGTGAAAAATGGAAGAGTATATATAGGTATTTTAAGGCAGAAACATGTTCCAAGAAGGATATTCCAGGAATCATTACCGGTAATGAACAAGGGGAGTGTGTATGCTAGGATCTTTAAATCGCAGAAGTATTCAGTCAGCAGTATGTAAAGATTGTTAGTTACAAGGATAATGTCCAGATAGAGGAGGTGACTGATGAGTGCAATTGGTCTTGACAAAAGAGTGACTGAATGGGTGGCTATGTTTCTAGAAAATAGAACTCATAGAATTAGAGTAAGCGAAGCTTTATTTGTCCCTGTAATAATTAAGAGGGGAATTCCTCAAGGCAGTATTATTGGGTCTTTATGTTTTCGTATATATATCAATGATATGTGTAAAGAAGTGAAATAAGAGATAAGGCTTTTTGCAGTTGATGTTATTCTGTACAGATTAATAAATAAGTTACAAGTTTGTGAGCAACTGCAAAATGACCTCGATAATGTTGTTAGATGGACAGTAGGCAATGGTATGATGATAAACGGGGTTAAAAGTCAGGTTGTGAGTTTCACAAATAGGAATTACTTGCATCAAGAACTGGAAAAAATCCAAAGAAAAGCAGCTCGATTTATTCTGGGTGATTTCCGACTAAAGAATAGCGTTACAAAAATGTTGCAAGATTTGGGCTGGGAAGACTTGGGAGAAAGGAGACGAGCTGCTCAACTAAGTGATATGTTCAGAGCTGTTAGCGGAGAGATGGCGTGGGAGGACATCAGTAGACAGATAAGTTTGAGTGGTGTCTTTAAAAGTAGGAAAGATCACACGAAGATAAAGTTGGAGTTCAAGAGGACGAATTGGGGCAAATATTTGTTTATAGCAAGGGTAGTTAGGGATTGGAATAACTTACCAAGGGAGATGTTCAATAAATTTCCAATTTCTTTGTAATCATTTAAGAAAAGGCTAGGAAAAGAACAGATAGGGAATCTGCCACCTGGGTGACTGCCCTAAATGCAGATCAGTAGTGATTGATTGATAACAAATCTGCATACACTACTTTCTTCCTCCCACAACAGAACTCTTTCAATTTCAAAGCCTGAAAGACCATTTGGAGGCCCTGACATTTTTCACAATACTGGCCCACAAGTACTTCCCCTGATAATATTCACCTTCCTCTTTCAACTATAACTAGTTAAAATTCTTAACACAGATTGGAATCAAGATCAAGGTGCCCAGGAGTCTATAGTTTTTATTTTGTCTCAACAGAGGAAGGCAAATTATTCCTCATTTCAATGACACATAAAGCAACAAGCTTATGAAAAAGCTGTTGTGAAATAGATGATCATGAAGATCATGGCTTTCTAGAAGTCATTAATATATGTAATTTCCACCAATGCATGACAGATGCCGTATAAATGAAGTTTTTGCTGTGTAGTACTGTGTGGAGCATACACATATATGACACACTACAGCAGTGGTTATGAAGCACGGGTGTACAAACGTACAGAGAACTGACCTGAGAGATTAATAACCTGTTTTAATTGAATCAAAACTAATCTTCTTCCTCAGACCAACCATCCTCCTTTTCCTGTTTGCTTTGGAAAAGTGCTCCCAGTGCTGGAGAAGGAATATTTTTTTCAAAATTGAAAGTAAAATTGGTAGAATATTATTATAAACAATGAGGAGATGATTAGAGACTGCTAATTGTTGCTGATCATTGAAAGGATACCATAACTTAATGAGGATTTTAATTACCTACAAAGAATTGTATTTTTGCATGTAAACACTTTTTTGTTCTTAATGAGCAATGGATGAATAGAGACAATGTGTGCAATATTAAGTCAGTGTAAGAAAAATATTAGACTATGATATTTCATAAAAAGTGATCATGAAAATTCTACAGTATTGGTTATGATGTGAGGATTCTATTAATCTTCATACTATAGTCTATAAAACATGAATTTTGGAGGTCTCTGCTCATTGTGAGTCATATCCCACTTGTTTTCCTTTTTTAAACTCCACTTCAAGCTCTGGGTACAATAAGCAAAGTATTTTTGCTGTTCCATACTAAAATGTGCTAATGATCAATGATGTTCTCTTTGTTTTATAGATTTCTAGTGTCAAAATGTGATATATAACGACCATATACTATTATAGACAAATTAAGTACACTTAGGTCATGACTGAGTATTAGTGACACAAGGAGAGATAAAGGTGGTGGTATGGCAGAATAGTATGGTTTTGAAATTTTTAAGTAGCCATTGTACATCTTTACCTCTTCTGTTTTTTTCAAATGTAGAATGAAATGTTAATATTTATTGTTTAATATATATATTTTTATGGATTATATTCTGACTGAATTAAAATATAAATCTTATTTCTAACATGAACTAATAGTGTCTACTTCTTTTTATTATACTGCTGTCCTGTTGCTTTTGAGGAGTTATCTTTTTTAGCTGCTTTCATGTGCTTTTTTTTGTGTGTGTGTGTGTGTGTGTGTGTGTGTGTGTGTGTGTGTGTGTGTGTGTGTGTGTGTGTGTGTGTGTGTGTGTGTGTGTGTGTGTGTGTGTGTGTGTGTGTGTGTGTGTGTGTGTGTGTGTGTGTGTGTGTGTGTGTGTGTGTGTGTGTGTGTGTGTGTGTGTGTGTGTGTGTGTGTGTGTGTGTGTGTGTGTGTGTGTGTGTGTCTCTCTCTCTCTCTCTCTCTCTCTCTCCCCAAGTCTTGCACTGGTCCAACCATGGAGCACAGCCACTTCTGATGGCAGTCTGATTATCCCCCACCATTACGATATTTGGTGGAAGTGTGTGTGGGAGACAGGTGTATGCTGAGAGTCATGACAGGCAGAGCGTGAGGTGTGTTTGTGGTGAAATCTGACTGAACGAAAATTCACATTCACAGTCTTTGCAATCAGAAAATAAAATGATGACAAATATATTTTAGAACAAGACATTGCATACAGGCACATGTGTCTACTCTTTTCAACAAAATAAATGACATTGTACAGTATATTGAGATGGGACCTATGTTAGTTTATTTTCTTTTGGACTGTCCAGCATGTCCTATTTGGAACAAGGGTTCGCAATACAGTCAGCCACACAGAGCTGCACAGGTTAAAGTCTGTTAAACCTGCACGTTACTGGGACCTGGTCAATTTCTTAACTGAAAAAATAAACTTTATTATACACAAATGAAAATGAACATTGAAAAACTTTAGCCTCTTACCTGTACAGTCAAGGATGTTGCTATTGAGTAAAAATCATGCATATTTGGGAGTGCAGAAATATGTCCTTAAGTTTTTCACTTTACAAAGGAAATTTAATACGTCAACCTGTTCAATACATACATATCTCCATCTTTAGATGGAGTAATATTGGTCATACTATTTCACCTCATTTGAGACATCTTCAATGACAAAAGGTTAAAATTTGCATAATTGATGCTAAAAAGAATATGTTAAAATACAATGAAGAAAAGAATGAAAAACAAATGAGACATGATGGAATTAAAACAATAATTATAGTGAGGTTGTGGACCTCTTAGTGTAAACTAGCTGATGTACCCGTGTTTCACTACAGAATTCTCAGAAAGTCTGACTTTGTGGTTTTCTTAACTGAAGCATCAGTAGGAATGTAGCGATTAAAAGCAATGTTATATAAAATACTAAAACAAATGAAAAACCGCACACTTTCTCACTTTTAACGAACAGTACTACGGTGCCGTTCTAACAGTCCAAAATTCCAGAGCTGGAATGACCAAGTCGCAGACAGCCGTGAACACTCCTCTGCCATTATTCTGCTAAATATACACACTGCTCATTGCAATCAGTACCTCAGAGTAGGGATTGAATAGCTTGAATGCTATGATGAACCAGAGGAATTTCATGCTAAAGAAGAAAGTTATCTAACTCTCCAGCTACTTCCCGCCAATATTCAGGCAGGCTGTTACACTCGGTACGACCGGGCGAGTTGGCCATGAGGTTAGGGGCGCACAGCTGTGAGCTTGCATCCGGGAGATATTGGATTCGAACCCCACTGTCGGCAGTCCTGAAGATGATATTCCGTGGTTTCCCATTTTCACACAGGCAAATGCTGGGGCTGTGCCTTAGTTAAGGCCAACCATGAACCTGCTACGCTGGTGTAGCAGGTGGAGAGGTGATACTCCCACGTGGCGCGTCCCAGGTGGCAAATAGGGGGGTCCTAACCGGCTTGCCAGCGGACTTGAAGGAAATAAAATACCTCTCGCGGACCAAACACACACCCCTTGTGGGTGGGGGAGGCAGACGAAGAAATCACCCACGGTATCCCCTGCTTGTCGTAAGAGCCGACTAAAAGGGGCGACCAAGGGTTGATCCAATTAGAACCATGAAACTACTTGTAATTAGTACCATCATGCAAGGAACACCATGGGCTGCATTTACTTGCGCGTAGTACCACTATGTTAGGTACGCAATAGGTTTGTGATTAGTAGCGACAGTGTGTGAATCAGGATGTGGGTCCTACAGTACCTGTGATTCGTACCCCTATTATGAGCAACACCATGGGATTAGCGACACCATGGTTCTGCCTTACCTATGCTCAGTTCCCACTATGTGAGGACTTCCACGGGATAGTACGAGTCCCTGTGGTTAGTCCCCTTATGTGAGGAGTGCCATAGGTTTTCTTTGCCTTTATAGGTTTGTGTTGCCTGCAAATAGTGCCGCAATGTACAAAACACCATAGGTCTGTGTTACATGTGTGCATTACACTACCTGTGAATAGTACCGTACCATAATGTGTGGAATACCGCGAGTCTTTGCTACTTTTGATTAGTACTGCAACATTACACATAGCACGGTTCTACTTTCCTAGCGATAAATACCATTATGAGGGGCTGATGACCTGGATTTTGGACCCGTTTCGACTATAAGCATAATCGATTTAGCATCGTGCTATTGTTTTGTGCCAGCTTCTGTGCATGTGAAGCGCTGTGGGTCGGCTCCACTGATCGTTTTAAATTCATATCCGTCCATCCATTCATTCTTCGTCCTCATGTTTTGAATTCTGGTCAGTGGAGGATTTTGGACTTTTAAGTTGTCATTTCATTTTGTCTCATTTCGTACCATTAGGGGCCGATGACCTCGATGTCAGGCCCCTTTAAACAACAAACAGCAATCAATCAGTCAAGGCCAAAGCCGCTTCCTTCACATTCCTAGCCTTTCCTATACTATCGTCGCCATAAGACCTATCTGTGTCGGTGCGATGTAAAGCAATTTTTAAAAAAATACTTGTACGCAGCAGTAATCCTATCTATCGGAGATGAGTGGCAACAGAAGACACAAAGCACATCACAACAAACAATGGTCAGTGTAATGTCATTGTTGATCAATTTTAGGAGCTTTGTATATTGTAGGCCTTCACATTTAGTTTCTTTCGACTCTGTGATATTAGGACGTCTTATACAATTATTTATAGCGTAGACTGTAGTTCCTTATTCTCCGACTTTACATACGGTACCGATTTTCATTAAATTCTCTTTACCCATTTTCTCATGACTCGGCGCTGATATGGACTTTGCAACAAAAATCCAAAGTCATGAATATCTCTGTGGTCATAGCTGGTATGGTAACAATGTATAAGACATAAATGATAGGAAATTTCATACTATATAACTTTAGTTATGTAGTATTTACCTATACGACCACTAATAACATTAATATTTGAGAATTAATTTGCCTACCGATATTCATTAAGATACGACCACTAATAACATAAATGTTTGAGAATTAAACTTTAGGCCTTCCCCTAAACTACCATTTCACTCAGCGTGAATAAAATTATTTATGGTCTAGATTGTAGCGACATGGTTCATGTTTGTGGGTTACTGTAGTCACGTCCTAGTTCGTGAACCATGGGCAACGGCTGAGTGGCCTAGTAAGTGGTCCTGAGAGTCGGGATACCAGTTGCTATGGAATGGGAGTGGGCATCTCGGACATATTCTGAGTCATGGCCCTCCTTGTGCTCAGGCGGCTAGGACTATACAATCCACCGGTGGTCCATAACCCGTTAGAGGAGAGTTCCTCACTTGGACTATGTGCAAGTAGGGCAGCATCCTGCTTCATGAATTTACCGAGCTCAGAACATTTTAAGCAAGCCTCGGACCAATGGGAGTAACGGAGTCCCACTCCCATTTGACAGGCGAGGGACTCCTTGGAAACAACTTGGCGAACGAAATGGAATTCGATGGGGAGCTATCATTATTAATGGGGCTTATGGAAGAAAGAAAGTAGAACTGGCTGAGTCAGCAAAGAGGATGCATCTGGATGTGCTAGGAGTAAGTGATATTCGGGTAAGGGGAGATAACGAGGAAGAGATAGGAGATTATAAAGTGTACTTGACGGGTGTTAGAAAGGGAAGGGCAGAGTCTGGGGTAGGGCTCTTTATCAGGAATACCATTGCACGGAACATAGTTTCTGTTAGACACGTAAATGAGCGAATGATGTGGGTAGATTTGTCAGTTGGAGGAATTAGGACTAGAATTGTGTCCGTGTATTCACCATGTGAGGGTGCAGATGAGGATGAAGTTGACAAGTTTTATGAAGCATTGAGTGACATCGTAGTCAGGGTAAACAGCAAGGATAGAATAGTGCTAATGGGCGATTTCAATGCGAGAGTTGGGAATAGAACTGAAGGATACGAAAGGGTGATTGGTAAATGTGGGGAAGATATGGAAGCTAATGGGAATGGGAAGCGTTTGCTGGACTTCTGTGCTAGTATGGGTTTAGCTGTTACGAATACATTCTTCAAGCATAAGGCTATTCACCGCTACACATGGGAGGCTAGGGGTACCAGATCCATAATAGACTATATCTTAACAGACTTCGAATTCAGGAAATCTGTTAGGAATGTACGAGTTTTCCGGGGATTTTTCGATGATACAGACCACTATCTGATCTGTAGTGAACTAAGTATCTCTAGGCCTAAGGTAGAGAAAGTAAAATCTGTCTGCAAACGAATAAGGGTAGAAAATCTCCAGGACGAGGAAATTAGACGGAAGTACATGGATATGATTAGTGAGAAGTTTCGAACAGTAGACATTAAGCAGGTTCAGGATATAGAAAGTGAATGGGCGGCATACAGGGATGCTGTAGTAGAAACAGCCAGGGAATGCCTTGGAACAACTGTGTGTAAAGATGGGAAAAGGCGAACATCTTGGTGGAATGATGAAGTGAGAGCAGCTTGTAAACGTAAAAAGAAGGCTTATAAGAAATGGCTCCAAACAAGGGCCGAGGCAGATAGGGAGTTGTATGTAGATGAAAGAAACAGAGCGAAACAAATAATTGTTGAATCCAAAAAGAAGTCATGGGAAGATTTTGGTAACAACCTGGAAAGGCTAGGTCAAGCAGCAGGGAAACCTTTCTGGACAGTAATCTTAGGAAGGGAGGGAAAAGGAAATGAACAGTGTTTTGAGTAATACAGGTGAACTCATAATAGATCCCAGGGAATCACTGGAGAGGTGGAGGGAATATTTTAAACATCTTCTCAATGTAAAAGGAAATCATCCTGGTGGTGTTGTGAACAGCGAAGCTCAAGGGGAGGAGGAAAATGATGTTGGTGAAATTATGCTTGAGGAAGTGGAAAGGATGGTAAATAAACTCCATTGTCATAAGGCAGCAGGAATAGATGAAATTAGACCTGAAATGGTGAAGTATAGTGGGAAGGCAGGAATGAAATGGCTTCATAGAGTAGTAAAATTAGCGTGGAGTGTTGGTAAGGTACCTTCAGATTGGACAAAAGCAGTAATTGCACCTATCTATAAGCAAGGGAACAGGAAGGATTGCAACAACTATCGAGGTATCTCACTCATTAGTATACCAGGCAAAGTATTCACTGGCATCTTGGAAGGGAGGGTGCGATCAGTCGTTGAAAGGAAGTTGGATGAAAACCAGTGTGGTTTCAGACCACAGAGAGGCTGTCAGGATCAGATTTTCAGTATGCGCCAGGTAATTGAAAAATGCTACGAGAGGAATAGGCAGTTGTGTTTATGTTTCGTAGATCTAGAGAAAGCATATGACAGGGTACCGGGGGAAAAGATGTTCGCCATACTGGGGGACTATGGAATTAAAGGCAGATTATTAAAAGCAATCAAAGGCATTTATGTTGACAATTGGGCTTCAGTGAGAATTGATGGCAGAATGAGTTCTTGGTTCAGGGTACTTACAGGGGTTAGACAAGGCTGTAATCTTTCACCTTTGCTGTTTGTAGTTTACATGGATCATCTACTGAAAGGTATAAAATGGCAGGGAGGGATTCAATTAGGTGCAAATGTAGTAAGCAGTCTGGCCTATGCTGACGACTTGGTCTTAATGGCAGATTGTGCCGAAAGCCTACAGTCTAATATCGTGGAACTTGAAAATAGGTGCAATGAGTATGGTATGAGAATTAGCCTCTCGAAGACTAAATTGATGTCAGTAGGTAAGAAATTCAACAGAATTTAATGTCAGATTGGTGATACTAAGCTAGAACAGGTCGATAATTTCAAGTATTTAGGTTGTGTGTTCTCCCAGGATGGTAATATAGTAAGTGAGATTGAATCAAGGTGCCGTAAAGCTAATGCAGTGAGCTCGCAGCTGCGATCGACTGTATTCTGTAAGAAGGAAGTCAGCTCCCAGACGAAACTATCTTTACATTGGTGTGTTTTCAGACCAACTTTGCTTTACGGGAGCGAAAGCTGGGTGGACTCAGGATATCTTATTCATAAGTTAGAAGTAACAGACATGAAAGTAGCAAGAATGATTGCTGGCACAAACAGGTGGGAACAATGGCAGGAGGGTACTCGGAATGAGGAAATAAAGGCTAATTTAGGAATGAACTCGATGGATGAAGCTGTACGCATAAACCGGCTTCGGTGTTGGGGTCATGTGAGGCGAATGGAGGAGGATAGGTTACCTAGGAGAATAATGGACTCTGCTATGGAGGGTAAGAGAAGTAGAGGTAGACCAAGACGACGATGGTTAGACTCGGTTTCTAACGATTTAAAGATAAGAGGTATAGAACTAAATGAGGCCACAACACTAGTTGCAAATCGAGGATTGTGGCGACGTTTAGTAAATTCACAGAGGCTTGCAGACTGAACGCTGAAAGGCATAACAGTCTATAATGATAATGTATGTATGTAATGTATGTATGTATGTATGTATGTATGTATGTATGTATGTATGTATGTATGTATGTATTGTAGCGACTTATTCTCCGACTTTGCCTACCGATGTTCATTAAGATACGACCACTGAACCACACCTAATTACCTTCATGTTTTACTTTCCGATATCACATTCTTTACGATGTCATAGATCAGTCGGTTGTGACTGGTTAATATTCTCTAACTTGACGTATAGTTCATCCCGATTAGACAGATGGCACCTCATGTAATGAATGATTGCCAAAGCATTTCTAACTTATCTTTGATTCGTTTGCTCTCTGATCTGGGGACAATAATGGCTTGGGTTAAAAAGATGGAGGGGCTGGACTACGAGATGATTCTCATCTCTTTCAACTGGTATTTTAAAAAGATTACTAATTTGCCCAGTATGACTCTCTGTTTTGAGTCGATGTAAATGATTACTTAGAATCTATGGATTCTATTCCTTCATGCTTCAGCTATTTACCTTATTCTCCTTTCCTTGGCTTGTCATAGTTATGCTGGTTTAGTGTGCTGAGAGATCCCTGTTCTGTATATTATTCTTTTATTTATTTGCTGCAGAATTATTTCTGTGTCTTTCCTTTTCTTCATGTCTGCTTGTTATGTATTCGTTCCTACGCAGGGGCGGAAGGTAACACTGATCCATTTGATCCGTGTGTGTGATGAGTTCGTTTGTGGTGTTTGATTGGAGACCTTTTATATTCTCTTCGGCTTCGACGTCTGGTTTGAGCTTATGTTCTGTAATATGGTTTGACGCTGATGCTGTACGATTCATGTTCGCCTTTACGTGCGATATGAATATGTCACGTAGCGTGTGTGTTGGTATTTGTTTATGGTGTTGACTGGGTGAGCCTGACCTACTGTATATTGCGGCGACCCAGATATCTGATCTGTGCTCTCAGATCAAGCTCATAAGCCATCGACTGACTCTTGTCATGCTGTTGCTGTTCTTATCGTAACGTGTCTTTATACTATATCATTTATTCTATTTTGCATATTTGGTCTGTGTGTGTAGGCGTTGTTTGATTATCGGATCTGTGTTATTTTTCAGTGCCTTACGGATGTTGCTGTTATTATTATTATCATTTTATCTGACTATTGTTCGCGGTTTGCTCAGCCAATTTATTTGCCTATTTCGGGATCTTACTCTCAATTCTACTTGTTTCATTAGACATATGTTTGCTTCCGAAACTGTGGCAACTCCTTTTAACCTCCTTGTGTTCCATATTTGTTCTTTTTCTGCCAGCTTTGCTTCACTGGCGTTTTGATTACTGCGGGATACAGTCCCTTTGGAGACTGTTGGGATCCGTGTACCTTTTTAAATAATTGATTTACCCTTGTCTTATCTGGGGTGCTGTAATAATATTTTTGCCTTGTGTGAAAGCTGCTTTCATCTCTTATTGACGTCTTGCTCATGAGAAAGAAATGCTTTGCATCGAATTTTAATTACCACTGTCTGGAAATAATTGAATATAGCTGTGCCGCTTTTCATGGTTGCGACAGTGTAAAATTTCATGAGATTGAGTTTAACGAGTCAAACGACTCGATTGTGATTAAGATATCCCACGGTCTATGTATGTGAGTATCTGTCTCCCTGTATCTCCCCCTTTTGCTTGTTTGATGCCCACATTTTAATTCTTTTGGCATTCTTATGTTAATAAACCTAAGAGGCCCGGTTTCAGCTCCTGGCAGTTTCTAGCCAGTTTCGACCGGTCTACAGTAATAGGTAGGTAAGTAGGTGGGTGGGTGGTGTACCACTAATAACATAAATGTTTGATAATTAAACTTTACGCCTTTGCCTAAACTATCATTTTACTCAGCGTGAATAAAAATATTTATGGGCTAGATTGTAGCGACTTATTCCCCGACTTTGCATACCGATTTTCATTAAATTTTCTTTAGCCGTTTTCTCATGATGCGTGTACATACATACATACATACATACATACATACAGACATTACCGAAAAGTACAAAGTGCATTTCCTTGTTACTGTGGACACGACTGATACCGTACAGAAATACCATCCTTTTTAGATTCTGAACAATGTACAGACAAAACTCTTATTATATATATAGATGTGCAGTATGTTGCAATTAAAAACGAGGACGAGCAAACACAGCTGAGCCAGGAACAGACACTACCAGTGAGAACGGGACCGCCAAATTGAGGTCAGGCCGTTCGAGAGGGCAACTATGCTATAAATTTGAACTACATCGGCGGTTTCCACTATGAGTCACTCACATTTTACCTGACATAACGTATATTCTCTTCACAAACATAGTTACCTCAATTTTCTTGCTGCCCTCTTGATTACTTGGGATTGTGACTCAATGAAAACAGACTGTTATTTTCGATTTTAACACACTGTATTCGTCCTCGTTTTTAATAGCAAAATACTACACATTTAGACTAAGAGGTCCACAACCTCGCTATAATTATTGTTTTAATTCCATCATGTCTCATTTTTAAAATTCTTTCCTTCATTTATTTTAACATATTCTTTTGGCGTAAATTATGTAAATTTTAACCTTTTGTCACTGAAGATGGCTCAAATGACCTGAGACATGTATGACCAGTATTACTCCATCTAAAGATGTATTGAACAGGAGGACGTATTAAATATCCTTTGTAAAGTGAAAACCGTCAATAGGGAATGATTTTAATATCTTGTAATGTCCTTAAGTTTTTAGAAGTTTTTAGGTCTATATATCGATTTTGAAGAATGTTAAGACATTATAAATGTTTTTAAATGTATACATTTTATGGCAACATAAATGATAAATTTGTCTTATGGTTAAATTTGCTATGTATCTTTCATGAACAAGCGAACTGACAGCAGGTGTTGGTGACTAGGAAGGGATTTATACCTGTGAGTCTTGTGTTTCCAAGGTATGTGCAGGAACTCTGATAATTAGAAAAAAGTATTTCCTAATGTGTCTCAAGTCCAAGGAATGAACCAGCCATCGTATACTAGTATCCAAAAATTAAGCATAAGTTACGAGTAAGCAGGGCAACAGGAAATAGACCGCAAATCGCACGACATATGCACCTACCAACCTTACGTGTTCGCTCTGTATAGGAAAGGAGTGTTCCCTGCTTTGACTAGCGGTGTAACCGCAAAGTAAACCGAGCCAGTGCCTGCGCCCCATATTCCCTCAGTCGTGTTTGCCCCGTTATAGTGTGCGGAGTGTAGCCTTGTGGTGAACGTGACAACATAATAGCACAACGACGCCATTAGGACCCCGTTTTGCAGGGTAGAATACTCGGCCGCCTGGAAGCAGGCCAGACACAGACCGAAGTCGCCGAATCTTTGAATGTGCCACAAAGTGTCATTTCCAGGCTTTGGAGACGATTTCGAGACACAGGAGACGTTAGTTGTAGGCCAGTACCAGGACGACCAAGGGTAACCACTCCTCAGCAGGACCGATATCTGGCCTTAACCGCCCGACGAAATCGGAGTGCACCTGCAAGACAATTATCGGCAGAGCTTGCAGCCGTCTCAGGGGTTGCCGTTTCCCGGCAAACTGTGTATTGGAGGCTCAGAACAGCAGGGCTGTTTGCCCGACGTCCAGCGGTGTGCGTCCCGCTCACTCCAGCACAGAGACGGGCTCGTTTACTGTGGAGCCGTCAACATCGAAACTGGACCATGAATGAATAGAGGCATGTGCTCTTCACAGATGTATCCCGCTTCAGTCTGCAGAACGATTCCCGACGCACATTAATCTATAGAGAACCGGGTAGCCGATACAACCACAGGAACATCGTGGAATGGGACCAGTATGGTGGTGGTGGCGTCATGGTGTGGGGCAGCATCATGTTGAATGGCCGTACGGACCTGGACATCTTCATGGGTGGTCCGAGGAACACTGTTAACGCTCGGAGATACAGGGATGAGGTACTGGGACCACATGTTGGACTCTTCAGAGATGTGGCTGGTCCAGACTTCCTCTTAATGGACGATAATGCCCGACTGCACCGCACTGCTCTGTTGGATGAATTTCTGGCTAGGGAAGACATTCATCGCATGGACTGGCCAGTGAGGTCTGCAGATCAGAATCCAATAGAACATGCCTGGGATGCATTGGGGAGGCGAATTGGATCCCGTCAGCCTCCACCAAGCACCCTCCAAGACCTTCGCATTGCCCTTTCGGAGGAATGGGATCGACTGCCACAAAAGCTCTTGGACCATCTGATAGAGAGCATGCCACGTCGCTGCGAAGCATGTGTGGCCGTTAGGGGTAACCATACACCCTATTAACAGCATATTTTCTTGTGGAAGACATTGCCAAGTTTTATTAGTTGTTGTCAAAGATGTACCTTAGCTATCAGAATCTTTCTGACACCGTTTTTTTTTTTTTTTTTTTTTTTTTTTTTTTGTTGGACAAGTTGTGTGACATGGTTTGTGAGCCAGATTCCGTTTGTTCAGCAGTCCGTCTGACATTCCTATCAGGCGGTAAGGCCTCGTTTAGTGATTATGCTGAACTTTTGGACACTAGTGTACATTACTGTAGAATCTTACCCCTAAGCTTGCATTGAACATGTACGGAGAGACTGTCTTCCATGCGTTTTGGCCACTTAGGAAAATGAGGATAAATTCACTATTAGGAGAATATTCCATAAGAAAACGTTATCTAGCCTAAATGTTACGTTAAGGGGTAGTAAATTATTTCAATTCCGAAATATTCAACCCAATGTAATTATTTCATTTGATGATCCGTTTTATTTGCTCCCTCTGTGGATCAGTAGTGAAGTGTCGGCCTCCGGATCCCAGGTGCGTAGTTCAAACCCAGCAGAAATAGCGGATTTTTGAGGGGCGAAAATAATTCAGTTCAGTAGTCCATGTCGTAAAATATTTTATTTCCGTTTGTTACATCAAGAAAAAATTACTGAAGTGAGTACGGTATCATAAAAATTGAATTTTTAGATGGAAGGAACCTTAGAAAAGAAACGACGCTTCACATTATTAGGCTTACTACAGAATAAACTGATCAAACCGTGGTTCTACCCGTACAATAGGTCGTGTACCCTTTCATCCATGAAGCATTTAAATTAACACACATTTATGACGTTACTTTCTCTTTAAAATGTAGTTTTATATAGCGTTTATTCGTTAAGCTCCTTTCCCTTACGCATGTGGAAGAAACTTGGCAACAAAGCAATGGTTATATTTTACTTGCGGATTTCTCCCTTCATTCGCCAACACCAACAGTACTTACAGCTATGAGAGGAGGAAGAGGGATTGCGGTGAAATACACTGATTAAGATCACAAAGATTTTGAGACCGGACCACTGCCTGCTCGATCTGCATCCGATGGCTGCTTAAGCTTTCTCATGATAGAAGTTATATGAAACTGGAAACATAAATAATGTGAGTAAAAGTATAAACCGGAAAGATAAATCTTCGTGTAGTAATTACTTTCATTATTTTGTAGTAAACTAAACCAATAGTGCCAATGCAGTAACTTTTCCACTAGACGTAGTGGAATCGAGATGCTTTTACCAAGGGATTGTTTAAAAATATATGTACATGTAGGGATCTAGTGGTTATTTCAATTTACTATTTCGGCATTTTTCATTTATGTTAAAGAAATTGGCGGATGTGCTTGTCGGTTTTCTATGCAGTTGCCTTGGTCAGACTGAATCAAACACAAGTGGTCAGTGGGAAGTAAAAACACATAGTTACTACGCACAGGACGCAGTTACGGTGTATGCCGGTTTTCGATTTGTTTTAGAAGAGGATTTTGTGAAAATTCAAGTGTTATTTGTTGTGATGTGTCAGGGAAGCGAAATTAATCAGGTGAGATATTTACAAACTAAAGTTCTAATTACGTTGACCGATTACTTGTGAAGAAATTAGGTCTACCACAACCAGAAATTTGTATAACTCAGGTGTTCACGGATTTTTTTTAAAAGAAAACAGAACATATACGGTAACAGGAACTTCAACAAAATTGTGTACGAAAAATGGGAATGTATGTGTGGATGTCAGTTAACTAACTCACTATTTTGCTTTGCGTGTATTTTGCTCTGGAAGAGACTAAGAACGGAATAAAAGATCTAAAACATTGTGTCCTATTTCTATGAACGTGTGAACTCAACAAACTGCCACTGACTAATGATATCTCTGGGGAAAACTGTCTACGGATCTATCGTTATCTTACGCGCTAGGTTTGTAGTCTGCGCTTGATTGATTATGGCTGTTTTTCTCAAAATTTGCAGCAGGGGCGTAGCGTGGTTTTCTGCTTAGAGGAAGCTGTCAACCAAGACATGTTATTGAATTCAATTGCGATTATCGTTAAAACTAACACAATATTCTTTTACCTTTTTAACAGTCACTGAATGGTTATGAAAGCATTTAAGTAAAATGTTGTTTACCTTATTTCTTGTAAACTAGATCAGCTCTCGGGTTTTTCGTGGATAAGTAAGGTAAGCATTAAGGAAACAAAACGCGCATTTGATAGTAAACGCCTCAGAGAAAGATAGAGATAAAGAGAATGAATATTAAATCATTTTGAATGTCGGGGGAAGTACCACGAACATCTACTGAAGTGTCCAAGTAGGTTCGAAGTTGATTGTCGTAACATGCCAAGATGTTCAAAATCTGAAAATAGATACCTATCTCAGTTCAAAGATACAATACGGTACTTTCATTGGGTGAACCCTGAAAGCAAGTCCCTGAGAGCCTAGAAAGTAAACAGTTTAATAGTTTCATTGCGCATTTTTAGACTGAATCAAACACAAGTGGTCAGCGGGAAGTAAAAACACATGGTTACTACGCACTGGACGCAGTTACGGTGTATGCCGTTTTTCGATTTGTTTTAGAAGAGGATTTTGTGAATATTCAAGTGTTATTTGTTGTGATGTGTCAGGGAAGCGAAATTAATCAGGTGAGATATTTACAAACTAAAGTTCTAATTCCGTTGACCGATTACTTGTGAAGGAATTAGGTCTACCACAACCAGAAATTTGTATAACTCAGGTGTTCACGGATGTTTTTTAAAAGAAAATAGAACATATACGGTAACAGGAACTTCAACAAAATTGTGTACGAAAAATGGGAATGCATGTGTGGATGTCAGTTAACTAACTCACTATTTTGCTTTGCGTGTATTTTGCTCTGGAAGAGACTAAGAACGGAATAAAAGATTTAAAACATTGTGTCCTATTTCTGTGAACGTGTGAACTCAACAACCTGCCACTGACTAATAATGATATCTCTGGGGAAAACTGTCTACGGATCTAACGTTATCTTACGCGCTAGGTTTGTAGCCTACGCTTGATTGATTATGGCTGTTTTTCTCAAAATTTGCAGCAGGGCGTAGCGTGGTTTTCTGCTTAGAGGAAGCTGTCAGCCAAGACTTGTTATTGAATTCAATTGCGATTATCGTTAAAATTAACACAATATTCGTTTAGCTTTTTAACAGTCACTGAATGGTTATGAATGCATTTAAGTAAAATGTTGTTTACCTTACTTATTGTAAACTAGATCAGCTCTCGGGTTTTTCGTGGATATGTACGGTAAGCATTAAGGAAACAAAACGCGCCTTTGATAGTCAACGCCTCAGAGAAAGAGAGAGATAAAGAGAATGAATATTAAATCATTCTGAATGCCGGGGGAAGTACCACGAACATCTACTGAAGTGTCCAAGTAGATTCGAAGTTGATTGTCGTAACATGCCAAGATGTTCAAAATCTGAAAATAGATACCTATCTCAGTTCAAAGATACAATACGGTACTTTCATTGGGTGACCCCTGAAAGCAAGTCCCTGAGAGCCTGGAAAGTAAACAGTTTAATAGTTTCATTGCGCATTTCATAGCTCTTTTGGTGTACTCTTAAATAAAACTCAGTTTGCGTAATTTTTCAGTTCTTTTTTATACATTTGCTTCTTTTATCTGCTTTATACATATTATTCAAACCGTCGCACTTTTGCGTGTTCTGTACGTTCCCGTCAAAAGGCAGGGCCAACAATACGTTCTGTAGCCTATAATTGTTTACTGCCACACGGCCACAGTATATAGTCATGAATGCGCTTGTTGAAATGGTGAGTAAATGCCTTTGTTTTTGTTTTCAAACAGAGAGTTTTGGTGGATCATTTTCAACAATATCTAATTTCTCATGAAATGGTAACAAAAAGAAAGGGGCCTTAAGTAGTTTTCAATTGAACACTTTCAACTACAATATTTTCTGTAACCCCTGTACCACAGTCCGTACTTTCACCTCTTTTGCCCGCTGTCACTAAGTCTTCCATGCTGGGTTCAGTGGGATGTGAGTTTCCAACTTTCATACATCTACGCTAGATCACAGCGTACCGGAAGACTCAAATGTACAACTTAATTCACCTCTAGTGCAAGATAAACTTCACTTCACCGATGTTCATAACACCATGCACTAATTACATTTACTACTCACTTTGAGATTGCACCTAATGAGAAACTAAACAGCAATACGGAGGATAACTTTACTGTAACCACATGGCACTACAGCCCGTGAAGGGCCTTGGCCTACCAAGCGACCGCTGCTCAGCCCTCAAGCCTGCAGATTACGAGGTGTCATGTGGTCAGCACGATGAATCCTCTAGGCCGTTATTCTTGGCTTTCTAGACCGGGGCCGCTATCTCACCGTCAGATAGCTCCTCAATTCTAATCGCGTAGGCTGAGTTGACCTCGAACCACCCCTCAGGGCCAGGTAAAAATCCCTGACCTGGCCGGGAATCGAACCCGGGGCCTCTGGATAAGAGGCAGGTACGCTACCCCTACACCACGGGGCCGGCATAACTATACTATGCGTTCGTACAAGTAGGGGAGCTACAGGGTTCCCAAGACGTGGAGTCAGCAATTTTTCTGCTGAGTCAGCAAGGTCATTGACCCCGGTCACGTGACTATGACGTCATGCCCACATGCTTTTGTTTGTAAACAAAGCCACGTGCTTTTTGGACAGCTTTTATCCGCCGTCGTTAAACAACAACGCATCGCTAACCTCAGTGCGGCCATCTTTACGGCACTAAATCTCACGGGCGGGAAACTAGAATCTTAGCGCGAAATTTAAATTTCCACGTGCTTTTTGACAGCTGTCAAGCTGACAGCTGCCATCTTTAAACAACAACGCGTCGCTAACCTCAGTGCCGCCATCTTGACGGAGCTAAACCTCATGGCTGCCACCTTAGCTACGTAGTGGCGGGCAATTTGAAATTCCACGCGCAAGATGGCCGCTGTACATAGAGACTTATGAGACTCCCTAGGGGCGCTTGCGCAAGATGGTCGCTATACATAGTCTCTTATGAGACTCCCTAAGGGCGCTTGCGCAAGATGGCGGTTATACACAGCTCCTTATGGGACGGCCTTGGGGCGCTTACGCAAGATGACCGCTATACATAGACTCCTCATAGACGGCTTAAGGGCGATTGCGCAAGATGGCTACTGCTCTTATGAGACGCCCTAGGGACGCTTGTGCAAGATGGTGGCTATACACGCCTTCTTATGGTGAATGATGATGGCTATAGGCGCTTGCGCAAGATGGCTGCTATACATAGGCTCAGAGCATCGTGCTACCATCTTTACAGCACTAAACCTCACGGCTAATACCTTAGGCACGTAGTGGAGGGCAATTTGAAATTCCACGTGCTCTTGTTTGTAAACAAAGCCACGTGCTTTTTAACAAGCTGACAGCAGCCATCTTTAATCAACAGAGCACCGTGCTGCCATCTTTACGCTACTAAATCTCACGGATACTACCTTAGGCACGTTGTGAAGGCAATTTGAAATTCTACGCGCTTTTTTGACAACTGTCAGCGGCCATCTTTAAACAACAGACGATCGCAAACTTCAGTGCTGGCAGGGGCTAAATCCACATGCGTGCAACCTTACGCATGTAGTGGCGAGCTTTTTGACAGCTGTCAGCCGCTATCTTTAACTACATGCACATAGCTTACTGCTATCTTGACGGAAGTAAACTTTATAGCGCGTGACTTAGCCACGCCGAAAGCAAGCTTAGAGGCTACTGTACAAGATGGCGGTTATATATAGGCTGTTATGACCTCCTCCTCCTCTGCCAAGGCATAGCTTAATGTTTAAACATGCGTTCTACTGTGCAAGATGAGAGCTATACACAGGCTCTTATGAAGAAAGCTAGCTTAGAGGCTACTGCACAAGATGGCGGCTATACATAGGCTGTTAAGGCCTCCCCTCCTCCTCCTAAACCGTATAGCAAAAGGGTTAAAGCGCATGGGATTTTGCTGCCCTTCTCCTCCTCATCCTAATAGCAAAAGGGCAAGAGGGCTCCTCCTCTTGGCTATACATAGGCTGTTATAGCCTCCTCCTCCTGGCAAAAGGGCACCTCTTTCTAGCAAAAGAGATATTCCTTGATGTGTTCAGATCACTAAATAAGTTAACAAGACTAGAATCGAACACTGTACTTGATATCGTTAACTACAACATGTATTCAGAACACTGATTGATGTGTTCAGATCACTAAATAAGTGATTAAAATATAACAAGACTAGAATGGAACACGATACTCAATGTCGTTACTTACAACATGTGTTGAGAACATGTTTACTTTTTAGCAGGGGATACCTTTGTTCGTTCAGTCTAGTTACAGAATGCAATTGTAAAAATATAGAATTGACATGCTATACTGTATGTATGACAAAACATGTTGACTATTAAACAGAAAACTTTTATCACTACTCTTTCTATTCGTCAAGACAAGTTGCAATTAGAACACACTAGAATTGATTGTAGAACAAGACGAAACTTGTTTACAACTAGTGTTAAAACATTATGAGATTAATCTCTCTGTTGATACAAACGCACTTCTATGCAATTAGGTGCGCACACATAGAATTGCAAATGTTGTATATCTCCATCCGACATACTTCTTCTTAATCACTACAGATAAAATAATTACTACATAGCAGAGGATACTTTTGTCCTAAGCAGATGGATTTTGCGGGATTCGAACCCATGCAACAGAAAAAATCTGTATAGAATTCGATCTCTGTTTAGTTACAATAGATTCAATCCCTGTTTTCTTATCGCAGACACCATAGAGAAAGAAAAATTTATAGGAATTGAACTTAGATCCTAGGGAGAGACAAATTGATGTACTTCCTCTTAAATCAATAATCACTACTATACAGATAAAATAACGCAAGACAATACGATTTTCTGCAACTATATTTTCTATCGTTATTCATATTTGAATTTTTAAACATCACAACAGCCTGTCTTCTTGTAATCCCGGGAATCGAACACGTGATAACTTAATTGTGCAACGATAACGCTGTAATCGTTTACAGAAGGGCAACTCCAAGTCAGTGGAACGATAGAAATAGAGGATAGATGCACTTCCTTAAAATACAATAATCGCTACTATTGATGTGATTAGCGCGCACAAGCTATATGATACTACGAATCGAACCCCCTCCCCCAGCTACATAGTAGGAGAGTATCGAGACTTACATGAGATGTTTAGAACACACTATGTTTAAAATCAATTTACGAAATATAGAATTAAACGTTACATGTGTCTTAAAACAATAATCTCTACTACTACTACTACTACTACGATTAACATTACTGTTTGAACTGACTATCTTATGATCCGGAGGCTAACACGTCGCCAACCCTGCAGTTTAAAGTTAATTACAGCTAAGATACATCTTCTATTATTTGCCTGGTGCGGTTCGAATCTGCCCGCTCCAAGCTGATGTGAATAAACGGTAACACAATAATCACTACTTACTATTACTCTGCATCGTAAAACTAAACAAGATGCATCCAGTTTTCGAAGGCGTTGACGTGTATATTATGAGCACTGCACAGTAGAAACGCACACACTTACCTGAAAAAGGGAAAAGAACAGATCTGCATTTAACACGCACAGAACATTCAAAGTAAATATTTGCATGCAGCGAGCTTGCTGACTCGCGACCGGAAATAAGCGTTAAATTGCGAATGTGTGCGTCGACTGCATGTCGTGGTGTTAAAAATGCACATGGATTTTAAATTCCGCGATACGATGGTGTATAAGATGGCAGCAATGAGGTTTTGCGTCGTGAGGTTAGCGATGCTCTATTGTCCTTAAAAGTGAGGTTAGGGTTCGTCAAGATGACAGCTGTCAAAAAAGCACGTGGCTTTGTGGATTTTAAACTTCGAGTGCTGCCGCAGCATACCACGTGATCATGACGTCACGACCACGGACTCGATTCCCGGCAGGGTCGGGAATTTTAACCATAATTGGTTAATTTCGCTGGCATGGGGGCTGGGTGTATGTGACGTCTTCATCATCATTTCATCACGACGCGCACGTCGCCTACGGGAGTCAAATCAAAAGACCTGCATTTGGCGAGCTGAACTTGTCCTTGGACACTCCCGGCACTAAAAGCCATACGCCATTTCATTTTTCATTTCCTGCTGTGTTTTTAAGGCTGCTTCACAAGCTACTGCCCTGGCCTCTGCTACTGTCAGTACTCAATATCTGATCAGTGGAGATGGTAGTTTAAGGTTTACCAAATAAAAGTCCGGTTTTGCGGCTAAATGATTACTGATTAGAATGCTTGCCTTGGTCCGATGGCCCCAGTTCAATGCTCATAGTCAACCCCGTCATACTGTAATTCCCCTGGCTTGGAGACTGGGTGTTTATGACGTCTTCGCCATTCATTTTATCCTCCAAGCCTATACAGTTGTCATGTACATTATTATTATTATTATTATTATTATTATTATTATTATTATTATTAAATCAAATTTTGAATTTTACAGCGGTCGTACTCATCGTTCGCTGGTCAATTTAGCTTTCTCGGGACATCAGTGGTGGTGTCCGACCCATGATCACGGCTTTGATTCCAGCCAACAAAAGAAAACACTGAATCTGAAAGATTGCATTTCATTTTTAGAAAATCTACCTACAGTATAAAAATAAAACTGTATTACTCCTATAACAGCAGCCCTGCAGTGTCTTCCTACAAGGATGTAGAAGTATACGGGAGTGAAATACCAGCACACTGTTATCTATATAATTAAGTCAGAAGTATGACGTGAGGAAGTATAAACGATAAGTAACGCATGGTTGATAGTTAGCAGTGGCGATCTGACGGACCGAAGCCTAACACACGTATTTCCCCGGTCCCAGCACCGATCCGATACACAGCAGCAAGCCGCGCGAGGTGAGTCGAGGAGAGAGGGACGAGAGTCTGGGCTGCAATATCAGTCTCCGATGCCTTGCTTTCAGAAATACGTGCGATTTTTTCTCATTTCTTTCAAGTTTTGTAAATGGAACAATGGGTCAAATGCTTATATTATAATGTGCTTTAGATTTCCATCGTTCGCATTTGAGGTTTAGGCTTCACCGATAGTCTTGGTAGCCCTCAGTATACGCCACTGACTTAGACCGGATTATTTCAGTTCGAATAAACAGTTAGCTACCAAACACACGTCCACTTGGTTCAATCTTTATTTTTACCGAGCAGTTATAGTACCAAAACATGTGAGATGTGTTAATGATCATTTCTAACGTAAGGATTATTCGGCAAAAATAACCGATGTTTAAATAACGAAATTTTACACAAATAGGCTCCTGGCTATCCCTATACTTCGTTTGGTAGTTTCCAAAATATACGTACTCTCTTCACGAGAAAAGTAAATTAATTAGTAACTCACAGATTTAACAGTAGGTACTGAATAATTCATAGGTTAAGATATTTTACAAAGCAATTTCTAAACAAGAACAGCAGCATCTTAAAACACACCAACTATAAGAATGGTATACGCAATCAATGACTCCACATATTTGCCTTAATAACAAAATAGAGTACATGACACACAAGCTTACCACTAAAACAAGAACAACTTAAAACACACCAACTAAAAACTGGTATGCACACTCAGTCATACTATAATTACCTTTTCAATGAATGGCCTAGGCATCAATGTAGAAGTTTAAAATACCAATTACTGACAGTTGCGTAGAGCAATTGTCAGATCATTTAATTTACAAACTAGTTGTCTGCTTTTAAGTTTAGTCACAGTTCTTACACTAAAAGCAGTCTGTACACTATTTACAAAATGATTGTCATAATCAGCACTAAACACTATAATTCACTGCGTTAGTTTTCTTCTTTTATGCTGGGCGAGAGTTTTAGATTTAGCATCATCACTGAAGTCCTATACAAAATTATTAATCAATATATTGCTAGCTGTATGAAGAAAGTTCCGTTGAATGAGATCTGTTGTATGACTGGGGCACTTGTGGCCCATAAAAATGTCAGAGGCAAACATTTCATAGTTACTCAGAACTCATTCAACTGACTGGAATGATATAAAGACTGTGTTTTGAAATCCTTCTGTAACAGTTTATTCATAATTATGAAACACTATAATGTGCACAGTACCACATCACTGTGTGGATGACACAATCCTTCCCTGTCATTTGCATTTATTAAGCATGAATGAGCAGCTGCACTATCACCTGTTTCATTACAGATAAAACTTCACGCTAATTGCAGCAGTATCTCTTCATTATACCATAGGAACAGTATCCACTGATGTACTGTAACAGAGGCCAATATTCTTCTTCAATCCCATCCACATCATTTTCATCTGCTGCACACTCCACAAATACACCAACATCGCACTCCTTGTCTTCCGCATAATCAGCAATAGCAGCATCCAATTCCATAACAGACTGAAGTTTCAACTTATTTTCAACTTCATATATTTGCCTGAGATATATATTAGGCTGACTACCTGCAAGTTGTCGATATTTACCAAACCGAGCTTCCTAGTTATCTGTCTGCACTTTTCCAGGCAAGAACAAGCTGTGACCTTTATCAGTGAGAAAATAATTTGCCATTTCTGATACAACCTTTGTAGAGAGAGTCAATGCAGTGTGTGTCTCTTTACTGAGTCTTCCATAAGAATTACTCGACTTACAATTATCTATCCATTGCAGTAACTTCTCCAAATACTCAATATGATATGAGACTGTGGTTATAGGCTCCTGAAAAGGATTCCTGAGACGTTTACCTTTCCATAGAGTTTTGACATTTACTATGTCCCACCACGTACAGATTATTTCTATAAAATTTGATGCACTTTCCCAGCATTCCAAGTTCTTCTTAGGTCCTATTTCCTTCAGGGCAATAGCTAGTTGATGATTAAAAATTTTCAATGCCAAAAAACATTTTGGCGTTCTAGGTTTGTTGGATACAAAGCTTTCAGCGTCAGGGAGAACCCATATTTTAGAATATTCTTCTTTTCTAATGAATGCAGATGTCTCAACACACTAAAACGTGCAACCTGCATCTTCTCATAGTCAGTTATGTCTGAGAAATAGAGTTGCTGGTCCTTTACATTTAACCAGTTGTTTCGAACACATTTTAAAATGTGGACGGTGTCTATGATAAAGAAGAGCTTTCTGATCTTCTCTTTGGGATGGTCGTAAACATGCTTCAATTCAGGCGCATCACTAAGAAGAGACAATGCTTTCCTGTGCAGAGCACTGTTATCTGCAATAACCGCTACTACACTAGTGTCCAAAAGTTAAGCATAAGTTACGAGTAAGCAGGGCAACAGGAAATAGACTGCAAATCGCACGACATATGCACCTACCAACCTTACGTGTTCGCTCTGTATAGGAAAGGAGTGTTCCCTGCTTTGACTAGCGACGTAACCGCAAGGTAAACAGAGCCAGTGCCTGCGCCCCATATTCCCTCAGTCGTGTTTTCCCTGTTATAGTGTGCAGAGTGTAGCCCCGTGGTGAACGTGACAGAATAATGGCACAACGACGCCATTAGGACCCCGTTTTGCAGGGTAGAATATTCGGCCGCCTGGAAGCAGGCCAGACACAGACCGAAGTCGCCGTATCCTTGAATGTGCCATAAAGTGTCTTTTCCAGGCTTTGGAGTCGATTTCGAGACACAGGAGATGTTAGTTGTAGGCCAGTACCAGGTCGACCAAGGGTATCCACTCCACAGCAGGACCGATATCTGGCCTTAACCGCTTGACGAAATTGGAGTGCACCTTCAAGACAATGGCGGCGGAGCTTGCAGGCGTCTCAGGGGTTGCCGCTTCCCGGCAAACTGTGTACCGGAGGCTCAGAACAGCAGGGCTGTTTGCCCGACGTCCAGCGGTGTGCGTCCAACTCACTCCAGCACAGAGACGGGCCCGTTTACTGTGGAGCCGTCAACATCGAAACTGGACCATGAATGAATGGGGGCATGTGCTATTCACAGATGTATCCCGCTTCAGTTTGCAGAACGATTCCCGTCGCACATTCATCTGGAGAGAACCGGGTAGTCGATACAACCACAGGAACATCGTGGAACGGGACCAGTATGGTGGTGGTGGTGTCATGATGTGGAGCGGCATCGTGTTGAATGGCCGTACGGACCTGCACATCTTCATGGGTGGTCCGAGGAACACTGTTAACGCTCGACTCTTGAGAGGTACGGTTGGTTCAGACTTCGTCTTAATGGACGATAATGCCCGACCGCACCGCGCTGCTCTGGTGGATGAATTTCTGGCTGGGGAAGACATTAATCGCATGGACTGGCCAGTGAGGCCTGCGGATCTGAATCCTGTAGAACATGCCTGGGGTGCATTGGGGAGGCGAATTGGATCCCGTCAGCCTCCACCAAGGACCCTCCAAGACCTTCGCATTGCCCTTTCGGAGGAATGGGATGGACTGCCACAATAGCTCTTGGACCATCTGATAGATAGCATGCCACGTCACTGTGAAGAATGTGTGACCGTTAGGGGTAACCAAACACCCTATTAACAGCATATTTGTTGTGGAAGACATTGCCAAGTTTTGTTAGTTGTTGTCAAAGATGTACCTTAGCAATCAGAATCTTTCTGATACTGATTTTTGGACAAGTTGTGTGACATATGGTGTGTGCTTCAGCTTCCGTTTGTTCAGCAATTCGTCTGACATTCCTATCTGGCGGTATGGCCTCGTTTAGTGATTATGCTTAACTTTTGGACACTAGTGTACTTCAAAGCCTATTTCTTCCAAACCAAGGGTTATTGTTTTCATAGTGTTAAATAATTCCTCACCATGAATATTAGTGACAGGTACAATATGAGCAACATCTTTATAATGTGGAATTGCAGTATGGACCATGAAAACATATGCACTTGTGGCACATTCATCATACCTACTACCCTGCCGTGTTTGAAATCTAACTGGGGTTTGATATGAACCTCATCCATTGGCAATAGTAGTAACTTGTCTTCTGGAGAGAGTAATGGAAATTTATTCTTCATATAGAGCAGATAATTTCCATTCTTTTCCTGCAGAGGGTTTGTTACAAGCTTTAAACATTTTATTTACAACGTATATGGAGCAGGAAGAGTTAAGTTACCAGATCCTCGAATAAATTTGTAACAATGGGGAGAAATTGGATGGGCTAATGAAGAAAATACCATTAACTTCCAGGAATAATTCTTCACCCTCTTCTTAGGTAGAAAAAAGTAATTGTTCTTTAAGAAATTCAGCATATGTTTCTTCTCAGGAAACTTATTTTCTAAGTGTTGCAATAAACCATCAAGAACAGTCAAAGTTTCTTCTATATCCTGGCTGCTAGGCATAGTGGAAGATTCATACAGAGATGTGCATTCTGTATCAATGTTTCAATTTCTGTAATATTCTTAACTTGCTTGGACAATGACACCTCTTTACAGCGCTTAACTTCATTATTAATGGAAAGCCGCTAGAAACCAATCTTCGGATTGAACACCACAGAAGAAGAATGAAGCATGTAAATCTTGTGTTTTAACACAACGAAAAATATAAGTGTTAAGTTCCTCTTTCAATAAAATGAAATATAAACCTGATTCTTTCTTGAGCAAGTCCCATTCAGTATTACATGTTATGTCATTCACTTTCAGCTTTAATTCCTCAAGTCTTAAATGTTATTGCTACAGCACGTTCACTATTTGTATGTAGACTATTTGTAATAGCATTTTCTAAACACTTGTTTTCCACTCTGCGCCGCCTGTTTTGTGGATCGTCACGGGAGGCAGTTGGTTCTAGAGAGATATTGAGGGCAGTTTGGAAACTGGTGGAACTGAATCTAAAATGTTTAAAATTAGTTATAACACAGTTGCACTGAACCTGGCATTCTATTAAGAAACAAAGAATAGGCCTAAAACATCATTGAGCTCTATCTAGGAATAATGAACTAACCTTTCACCAATCTGGGATTTGACAGAGGAGCAGTGAGTAACCTCCCGTTCTTTTCATCTACCATGCTCGTGGATCTTTCAATCTCATCATCTTTAAAATGAAGTTCGCATACATAAAAGACAATGACGTTGAAAAGTGAATGCTCATGTTCGTAAACTATGCTGTTCGTAATTTCTTAATGTGATTTCTGTGTCAAAAGGATTTAGTAAACCAAAACTATACATACCCTAGAGTGTTTCGTAGGAATAAAATCCTCCCGATGAATAGATCTTATCTATTTTAATCTGAGTTCTTCATTAGCATGGAAAGAGAATACACTTACTTTTGGTCCGTTTAAGTAATTGCCTTTATAATTTGGCACACTGCACTTATGAGGCATTATGTCTTTTACTATGATAGGTAGGCCTACCACTAAGTAAAGAACATAAATTCGCACGTACTGGTCAAAAATGCACTTTTTCACACATCCAACAAAGATAACATTCAAAACACGCTGCCAGCTGTTTACAGTTCGGATAGGACGTAGCAGCATGACGTCACACGAGGATCTTATTTGTATTGCTAGGCCTTCTCTATATCTGGTGTTGCACAGGCTAAGAATGGGAAGTGTCAGGAATGAGATCATGCGACAACAGGGCGCACCACTTGATACTTCCTCACAGGTTGCAGCAATCGCTTTGTCAACGTCGAAAGTGCGCGAGAGTTTTAAGTGTTGGTTCGTGTAGGGCAGAAGTGCTCAGCTGAGCGCCCGTTGAGGCTAGCCCAGTGCAGCCGGGCAGGCGTGACGTAAATGCAGGCGGCTTACGTAACAAGTATACGTCACAGTGAAGCGAGAGAGCAAACACACCTGGCAGGGAAGGCAGCAGTGACTTCCATTGTGATCACTAGAGACGTGAATTATGGGCACTAAAACAGTGAAAATAGGCAAGCGTATAGGCTTTTAAATGAGCTAAAATAGGCATTTAAATAGCCACTAACGTGTAAAATACGCAGCAAAATAGGAATGAAAAAATTACTTATAATTTAATAACACACTCAATTACTATAAAAAGAATTTACAAGCAACGTTTCAATGTTTTCCGGTAACAATCTTGTTCTCCTCTCATGCATAATGTTTTTGTACTGAAAGAAAGATCTCTCAACATCACATGAAGTGATTGGACAAAATTTCAATGAAGTCACTTCATCTAGTTTTATTTCGCTGACTGCGGCTGCCTTCCCAAAGGTTCGGTCAAAACTTCCCCTGACTTCTTCCACAATCCTAAATGACTCCACCAGGAGCATGCCATTCTTCTCCAACTTGGTGATTGCTCCCGGCAGCTTGTTGAAATTTGAGAATGCTCTGGTTTATGCAGGGGCATATTAGCTCCCAACATTGCAGTGCATAGGTCTGAAGAAAACGGTTGTTGGTCAATGCCCAAAGTGGATTGGTAGAAAGGCTGCATTGATACAGATTTCTGTACTCGTATCAAATGAATCGCAGTATTTTTAAGTTGATCTATGTGGCATTTTTCTCACATTTGATCTGAAAAATAATAAAATTGACATAAATTCAATTTTCCCTATATCTTAAATTTCTACAGTTGGGCTAATTGGCAATAATGCTTAGTAAATATCATGCATTTGTTTCATAAAAAAGATTATTAGAGATGATGTTTCTAGAAGTACAAAACTTTAAAGTAGAAACAAGGGAATTAGTAATTTACATGTAAATATGTCCTCAAGGATTTTCCGTTATAATTTGGCAGTATCGTGTCGAGATCACCGGGTGAAAAATATAATAAGAAAAGACGTGAAACGATACCGGAGTAGCGTAGAGGAGAGCTCGCACCTTGATGCTTGCCAAAGTCCCACCAAGCTGGCCCTGGCAATATTCTTACTTATATAGAAGAATGAAAACGGAGGCACTATAAATCTCAGATTTGTGAACATTTTATTTATTCCTACTCGCCGGCTTTGGTCAGCCAGATCAGCAGTTATAAAGACTATTTTCTCTTGCCTGTAATAGATCTTGCATCATGTGTGCCCACAAGGCCGCCACCCTCGTTGAAAATTAAAAACCGCGTAATTTGAAATTGTCGTGACATGAGCCCATAACCTTATTTTTGTCACAATTTAGCGAGACTCTGTAGGGGATGCTAGAGGCTTGTTAATCTGGGAGCTTACGCCCCTCAGACTCTCTTTGCTTCCCTTGCCCCAAGCACAACGGTTACTAACCGGACCTCGAAATCCAGACCAACGGTCTTTTCGTTGGCCTGGTCTTGTAAATATAGTCTTGGCAACTTTGTAAAACACGCTGTGGCATCATCCTAGCCGGGCTACAGTGGACCTGCGACCTGTGTTTCGCGAAGGCTTAGCGGAAGTGTAATAGAATTCACGATTTTTTAAGGAAGTTTTAAAAATTACATTTCAGTTGTAAATCTCTATTTTCACAGGAAATGAATCACCGTTCAAAATACCGATTTAATTTTCATCCATTTTGTAACAAGTGACCACCGGCGTTCTAACTCCTCGTTCAGTAATTTAATGATTATTTACATTTTAGCAATATAAATTATTGAAAGTTCACTACAAATACAGCATCGCAAGAAAACAACTTGCCACAATACATAGATGAATAGGCCTATATTTGCTACAATGAAATCAATCAATCAATCAATCAATCAATCAATCAATCAATCAATCAATCAATCAATCAATCAATCAATCAATCAATCAATCAATCAATCAATCAATCAATCAATCAATCAATCAATCAATCAATCAATCAATCAATCAGTCAATCAATCCTGATCTTCATTTAGGGCAGTCGCCCAGGTGGCAGATTCCCTATCTGTCGTTTTCCTAGCCTTTTCCTAAACGATTTCAAAGAAATTGAAAAAGTTTACTGAACGTCTCCCTTGGTAAGTTATTCCAATCCCTAACTCCCCTTCCTATAAATGAATATTTTCCCCAGTTTGTCCTCTTGAATTCTAACTTTATCTTCATTTTGTGATCTTTCCTACTTTTATAAACGCCACTCAAACTTATTCGGCTACTAATGTCATTCCACGCCATCTCTCCGCTGACAGCTCGGAACATACCACTTAGTCGAGCAGCTCGTCTTCTTTCTCTCAATTCTTCCCAAACCAAACTTTGCAACATTTTTGTAATGCTACTCGCTTGTCGGAAATCACCCAGAACAAATCGAGCTGCTTTTCTTTGGATTTTTTCCAGTTCTTGAATCAGGTAATCCTGGTGAGGGTCCCATACACTGGAACCATACTCTAGTTGGGGTCTTACCAGAGACTTATATGTCCTCTCCTTTACATCCTTACTACAACCCCTAAACACCCTCATAACCATGTGCAGAGATCTGTACCCTTTATTTACAATCCCATTTATGTGATTACCCCAATGAAGATCTTTCCTTATATTAACACCTAGACACTTACAATGATCCCCAAAAGAACTTTCACACCATCAACGCAGTAATTAAAACTGAGAAGACTTTTCCTATTTGTGAAACTCACAACCTGACTTTTAACCCCGTTTATCAACATACCATTGCCTGCTGTCCATCTCACAACATTTTCGAGGTCACGCTGCAGTTGCTCACAATCTTGTAACTTATTTATCACTCTATAGAGAATAACATCATCCGCAAAAAGCCTTACCTCCGATTCCACTCCTTTTCTCATATCATTTATATATATATATAAGAAAACATAAAGGTCCGATAATACTGCCTTGAGGAATTCCCCTCATAATTTTTACAGGGTCAGATAAAGCTTCACCTACTCTAATTCTCTGAGATCTATTTTCTAGAAATATAGCAACCCATTCAGTCACTCTTTTGTCTAGTCCAATTGCACTCATTTTTGCCAGTAGTCTCCCATGATCCACCCTATCAAATGCTTTAGACAGGTCAATCGCGATACAGTCCATTTGACCTCCAGAATCCAAGATATCTTCTATATCTTGCTGGAATCCTACAAGTTGAGCTTCAGTGGAATAACCTTTCCTAAAACCGAACTGCCTTCTATCGAACCAGGTATTAATTTTACAAACATGTCTAAAATAATCAGAAAGAATGCCTTCCCAAAGCTTACATACAATGCACGTCAAACTTACTGGCCTGTAATTTTCAGCTTTATGTCTATCACCCTTTCCTTTATACACAGGGCTTACTATAGCAACTCTCCATTCATCTGGTATAGCTCCTCCGACCAAACAATAATCAAATAAGTACTTCAGATATGGTACTATATCCCAACCCATTGTCTTTAATATATCCCCAGAAATCTGATCAATTCCAGCCGCTTTTCTAGTTTTCAACTTTTGTATCGTATTGAAAATGTCATTGTTATCATATGTAAATTTTAATACTTCTTTGGCCTTAGTCTCCTCCTCTATCTCAACATTATCCTTGTAACCAACAATCTTTACTTACTGCTGACTGAATACTTCTGGCTTTTGAAGATCCTCACATACACACTCCCCTTGTTCATTAAGTATTCCTGGAATGTCCTTCTTGGAACCTATTTCTGCCTTTCCACCCTTCCATTTTTTCACTAAAATTTGTATGACTTCCAATTATGCTTGCCATCAAGTTATCCGTAGGCGCCTTCTTTGCTAGATTCAATTTTCTAGTAAGTTCCTTCAATTTCTCCTTACTTCCACAGCCATTTCTAACTCTATTTCTTTCCAATCTGCACCTCCTTCTTAGTCTCTTTATTTCTCTATTATAATAAGGTGGGTCTTTACCATTCCTTACCACCCTTAAAGGTACAAACCTGTTTTCGCATTCCTCAACAATTTCTTTAAAGCCATTCCAGAGTCTGTTTACATATTTATTTACCGTTTTCCACCGATCATAGTTACTTTTTAGAAACTGCCTCGTGCCTGCTTTATCAGCCATATGGTACTGCCTATTAGTCCTACTTTTAACATCTTCCTTTCTATCACATTTATTTTAACTACGACAAAAACAGCTTCATGATCACTAATACCATCTCTAACTTCAGTTTCCCTATAGAGCTCATCTGGTTTTATCAGCACGACATCCAGGATATTTTTCCCTCTGGTTGGTTCCATCACTTTCTGAATCAGCTGTCCTTCCCATATTAACTTATTTGCCACTTGTTGGTCATGCTTCCTGTCGTTCGCATTTCCTTCCCAATTGACACCTGGCAAGTTCAGATCTCCCGCTACAATCACATTTCTTTCCATGTCGTTTCCCACATAGCCGACTATCCTATCAAATAATTCCGAATCCGCGTCTGTGCTACCCTTTCCCGGTCTGTACACTCCAAATATATCAAGGTGCCTATTATCTTTAGAAATGAGCCTTGCACCTAGAATTTCATGTGTCTCATCTTTAACTTTTTCGTAGCTTACAAATTCTTCTTTCACCATAACGAATACTCCCCCTCCCACCATACCTATCCTATCTCTACGATACACACTCCTGTGCCGTGAGAAAATTTCTGCATTCATTATATCATTTCTCAGCCATGATTCAACTCCTATTACAATATCTGGTAAATATATATCTATTAAATCACTTAATTCTATTCCTTTCTTTACAATAGTTCTACAGTTCAAAACTAACATTTTTATGTCATCCCTACTTGATTTCCAGTTCCCTATTCCCTTATCACCGCTCCCTAGGCCACCCCGTTTCCCTGAATGTACCTCCCTATTACCCTTCCAAACAAATTTCCTAACTTATACGTACCACTGCGGTTTAAGTGAAGGCCATCTGAGCGCAGATCCCTATTTCCTACCCACCCATTAGGATCTAGAAATTTCACTCCCAGTTTCCCACATACTCACTCCATAGTCTCATTTAAATCCCCAATCACCCTCCAGTCAGTATCCCTCCTACACAGTATTCCACCAATACTGCATTTACCAGATCCCACACATCTCCAACTATGTTGGTACTTATATCAGCTTGCCTTACGTTGTTGGTACCAACGTGAAACACTACTACCTTCTCCTTCCCCTCCTCCCTCTCTTCTACTTTCCTCAACACCTGCCTCAACCTAATTCCTGGGTCACATTCTACCCTGGTTCCCTTTCCTCCACACACTTTCCCCACGTGTCTAACGATGGAATCCCCCATGACCAGAGCCTCAACCCTACCCACCTCATTTGATCCCCTTCCCTGATGATCAGCCCTATCTTTCCTGATAGTTGCAGAAGCTACTTCTTCTTTCCTTTTCTCCTTCCCATGACCCTGTTCCACCTGTCTTTTCTTATCCTCTACTCTACATTTCCCTTTCCTACCTTTTCCCTTCGTCCTACTTCCACACATCTCAGCAACAGTTCCCTGTCCCTCATCTTCCCTCTGTTGTTCTACCTGGAGTGACTCGTACCGATTTCGCACAGACACCTGTCCTGAATTCTGATCCTGAGTAGAGCCCTTAGCCTGCAATCTCCTTCCCCTTAGAATATTAGACCACCTGTCTTCTACAACTCCCCCCTTTCCTTCCACTCGCTCTTGTACACCTACTGTAACCTGTACATTGTTTGAGGGAGTCCTATCTTCTTTCCTATCTTCTGTGAGAATCCTAATTATCTCTCTCAAACTCTCCAACTCCTCCCTCATACCCCTCAATGCCTCGCCACACCCACAGTTCGTACACTCGCGCTCCTTAGCCATTCTTTACGGAAAAAATGAAAATAAAAATAACTTATTTGCAAAAAAATAAATGAACGGAGGGATATATTGTCTGGGATAGTACTCAAAGATCACACAACAATAAGGTAATTAATATACGACTACATTACAATACTACTTAGTCGTACTCTATTTTTTATCCTACAACCCCTAACAGGATAAAAACTGCTGTTAATTACTGAATATCGAAAGTAATACACAAGAACTACACAATTCCAAACTGCAATTAAGCCTACCCTAATTACAACAACAGAATTTTAGTAATAGTTTCTACGGATACCTCTACTACACCAGTACTACACAAATATTTTACAATAATAAAATAAGCACACTAAATTCTAATAGGATATTACTCGTATACTACTGTACAGTACACTACAGTAATTTTTAAACTACTTTAAGACGTATCCTAATTACAATACTGGTACCTTATGTCACTACTAAGCACAAACAGAAATGAAATTTGCAAGAATGCTGTACTCAAAGATTACCAACAAAGCTAAATGCTTAGACAAATTATTATTAGTACTACGCTCTAATAGATACACACGTAAGATAACACACGAATATAGCAGGCAAGATACGGCACTATCTAAATGTACTGTATCTATAATACAATGTATCTACACTACAATTTTCAGCTGAAATGTGGTTATATGAACTTTTACCGCTGGTGGATTAGTATTATTTTTCCTACTACGCGGGACAGAGAATAAGAGTGTCCTTAAATGCTGAGAATAAGGTGTTGTCTACTATAATTTCTGTCAAAACCACGCCGGGGGCTTGAAGTGCAATATTATTGGGATATAGGAATTTGATTATTAACTTTTACTCGATGAATAAACGAAGGTGGAAAGTACACAGTATGCAGGGAACCAAGACTACAAATTATCGGAATAATGAATCAGCTGACTTTGTATTTATTTACACTACTATCATGTGCATGTAGCAACAATCGTCAACAATCCAAAAAACTGTTAAGTACCGTAATTATCCAGTGAAATTATCGTGAATTCCCTTTAACTTCTCTTTAAATCGATGTTTACAGGCTTATCGTGTTATTTAATGTAATAAATTATTACCTTCGTGATAGTTTGAATGGATATCTGTAAGAAATATCGGAAAAGTAGCGGCGGAAATTACAATGATTTACAGCTCCTTATGATAATCTGCCTTTGTAAGTATAATACCAACGAACCTACAGATAATTAAAAATATAGTTTTAAAAGTTAATATTATTACCTAAAGTATTTCCTAAACCTAAATTCGAAATAAAGTACAGCTACCTAGCCTACTTAACCTAGAAAACGTAATCTACTGAACACCAAATGAATTACCGTACTTGTTATAAAATTCAAATAACACTACTCCCAATTTCTACCAACAAGCACTAAACACCAATTTACAAATAGCACTAAATGGAACGCACACACACAAAATTTAAATAATTTCAATAGGTTTTAACTACTTTTCCACTACAATAATGCAAGAGCTCTCAACAGCCAACCGTTCACAAGCGCATCCAACAACGCTATCATAGTTCTCAATCACACACAAAAAAAAGGAACAAATGAACTAACCTCCTTCCAGCAAGCTTGACAGAATACCCTTCCATCCGTAGTGAAATTGGAATCCCCTGTGATCCAGTGCTTCAGCAGTAGGACTTCGACGATATTTCTTTGGTCATTGCCGCAAACACACTTCTTCTTCTTCCACTTCACAATAAATCACAACACGTTCTGAACATGAAGCGTGTGCGTACAACAGTAGAGGTAGAGGGCATATGGGTATTGCAACATTGTTCGACGTTGACTGGTTCTAGCATATGTCTTAGGAGGTTGCAGGGGTTGAAGGCTTCGATTTCAAATTATTCCTTGTTTCTCCTGATGGAAATTACCCTAGAACTATTTCTGGTGACTTCTGAGAATTTCCATTTTTGTTCGTAAGGTAAACAGATATTGAGAAAAGAGAAGATAATTCTGTCGAGCACACTAGCTACAATATAATGCACTGGAAGAACTAAAAAAATACAGTAAAAAGACATCAAATAGGCAATTATACTCCAAATAGGCACAAATCCCTGAAATAGGCATTTATAGGTACAATAAAACAAATGAAATACAGGTAACAAGACCCTAAAACGGATTTATATCTCAAAATCCTACGTTTCTGAACACAGGAATAAAATAGGCAAATAGGCAAATTCCTGTCTGTAGTGATCACGCACCTCTCCTCCACTAGTCGGTGAAATGTTGATTGGGTGCAGTATTTAAAAGAAAACGCTATAATCGCAAAAAAAAAAAAAACCATATCTTTTCAAGATATTCTGCTTTGTTTTATACTGCGTTCAATATAAACAGAGGGTTTATTTTCTCATATTTATTCAGTCTAAGAAAACTGACGTAATAATGTTTGTGTTACAGTCTCCAAAGGTACAGGGTTTAAACGTACAAGCTACGATTTACAATTCCTTGGATGGAAATGAGAGTATTTCCATTTTTTAAAACATTCCTGTTATTCATTCAGCAAAATGTTTCAACAAGTTTACTGCTTGATTTTGCACTGTGTTGTACTGTTGTGTGACTTTCGCTGTTCATTGAACTTCTAAAAATAGTATTTGATACTTATCAGGCATCCAATGACATTAGCAGCCTCTAGATGGCCAGGGAGTTTCATCATGAGTGAGGACATAGGTATTTACTATCCAAGATTAAAGTACAACAATGTAAATGCATCTATCAAACAGATATACAGTATGCCTTCAAATAAATAAGCTAACCTATTTTATTCCCGGTAAGCATGATTCCATTATTGGTGAGTTTATCAGATAATTTAAACCCAAGCAACCACAAGCCACAGCTTATCCACCTTAACTCCGTATTGCTTTAGAAATGTTACACCTCTTGAAATGTAATCGTGAACATTGTTTTACATACATTATAAAGATAATTGAGGTTGTAGGCCTAATTCTTTATTGTATCTGGTCAAAATACACAAACTGCAATGAACATAAATAACTTTTTTCTTATAACGTAAATTGAAAATGAAGCGGATTTCTGCTTGCTTTCTTTCTTCCATTATTTTCTGCCTCCATTTCAAACTCGAGTATCGCCGCAGTGATCAAGAGTGACTGGGACAGCTTCTCCCGACCTTCATGGCCTGTAAGGTAACCACAGCGTCACTGTGCTCATAGCCTGCCTGCCCGCCTGCCCACTTACAGCACTCGGCGCCCGCAGGAAGGAATGCTCAGCGTGAGCACCTCTGGCGTAGGTGATCATGGAGGTATGATTCATTTGCTCTCATCTACGTTTAAAAAGTCGATTGATAAGTAAAATGCAGTGTTTAGATGAAGACAGTGAATATGAGAAAAGTAAGAGAAAACCAGCGAGAAGAGGAAACGAACAGGCCGCATGACAGATGTGAGTAAGAAATTATACATTCAAAGTCATGCACCAGGATCTGACTGCAATTGTAAAAGTCTGAAGAGTTTTGTGTCCTACACACAGCTAGGGATAATAGATTGAGGCAATTCGATGTAATGTTTTCTGTAGACTATCAAAATTCCTACCTGTCCGAGTTGATTTCATTAACAGAAATACAGCAGCGTCGTCCTCGACAAAATGAGACTGTTGCCAAATTTCATGAAATGTCGTGTGCTTTCTGTCCTTTACAAATAGAATCAGTTCAACGCTTGATTTTGCCCAGCCAATTGAACAAGCAGATTTCCGCCGAGGTTTTGGAACAATCGACCACATACTCACCCTTTGTGAAGTTATCAGCAGAAGTAATGAATATCAAATGCCGCTCTGTCTAGCCTTTGTGGACTTTGTAAAGGCTTTTGACTCGGTGAGCCACGCTGCTGTTATGCAAGCCTTAGTCGAACACGGCGTCGATATTGCCTACATAAGAGTACTCCAGCATATCTACGAAACTTCTTCAGCCTTCATGAACGTCAATGTGCCAACCACGGATTTTCCCATTCAAAGAGGTGTAAAGCAAGGCGACCCCATTTCTCCCAAGCTGTTCTCAGCAGCATTAGAAATGGCTATGTCAAAAATCAACTGGCAAAGTACAGGAATCAAAATCAATGGGAAAAGGCTAAACAATTTAAGGTTTGCAGACGACGTTACACTTTTGGCCAACGACATCGATGGACTACAAACTCTAATACAAGATCTTGTCTCAGCCTGTCAAAAAGTGGGACTATCCATGAACCTTTCTAAAACCGAAGTAATGCTCAACAAATGGGCCCCAGCAGGAAAGCTGCATGTGGGAAACTCCACATTACAACAGGTCAGTGAGTATGTCTATCTTGGGCAGCTTGTAAACATGAAAGGGGACTTAAGACCGGAAATCTTCCGACGTATCAAACTAGGATGGCAAGCCTACGGAAGAAATACTTCAATCTTCAAATCCAACAAGCTAACCCACCTAAAGAAGATAGTCTTTGACCAGTGTGTTCTCCCTGTACTGACTTACGGTCATTGAGCGAATTTGTTAAGCAAAAACTCAGAACAACCCAAAAGAGCTTTGGAACGGTTTATGCTAGGATTAACGAAAAAAGACAGGAAGAAATCAGATTACATCACGTCAGTCACAAAGGTCAGTGACATTTTAGAAAGGGTGTTTATCCTAAAATGGCAGTGGGCAGGCCATGTTGCTCGGAGAACTGATGGTAGGAGAACAAAGCTTGTGCTTGAGTGGAGTCCGAAAGATCATGAGACCTAAGGAAAGACAACCGGACAGATGGGATAAAGACATCCAGAAGATTACTGGGATCAGTTGGCAGAACATCGCTCAAGACCGTCCCAGGTGGAGAGACCTCATGAAAACCTACCTTGCTTCGGACTTAAAGAGGCCACATCGTAAAAACGATTTAATATGGCTGATAGTGATAGTGATAGTGATACAGGGTAAGATATAAAGGTGATGAAGGTGTTATCAAAGAAGTTACATTCTGCTACAAAGCCTTCTCTGTACATGGAATACGGTAAGTAAGAAAAAACTGCAAACTCTGCAGAAGGCATTGAAGGAAACTGGAATTGCTCCAAAGTACTGTAGAGGGAAACATGAAATCAGACCATTTAAATTGTCCAATGAAACAATATTGGCAGTAATTGAGTATATACCTAGGTACAATCATTCAAAGGTAGAAGCAGTCATTATAGTCTTCATGATTCATCTAAGGTTTATTTGCCAGAAGACCTTAATATAAAATGAATGTATGAAATGTTTTGCGAAATGTACCAGAACCATGCAGTGTCTTACGAGACGGTACAGAACAATTTTTGCTAATGACTTAAACATTTCTTTCGGTTATCCCAGGACAGGTAATGTAGTATCAGTGATGAGTTCAAAGTAAAAATGCATAGTCTTGAAACAGAGAGGGCAAATTTCTCAGCAATAAAAGATTCATCAAAGTGCAGGGAATTAATAAAAAATTCAAACGCCTTGAAACTGAAAATACTCTTCACAAGAAGAGAGCTCAAGAATTTTGTAACAGGAAACGAAAAGCTAAGATAGTAGGTAGGAAATGTGAATCAAAGTAAGCTATAGACCTATGTTTCGACTTTCTCAGGAACTTGCCAGTTCCGAATGTTAATATAAATGATGTCTATTACAGAAGACAGTTGGCAGTATATATCTTTAACATTCATATATTGTCATCAGCAATCGGTGTGTTTTACACCTATCCAGAGACTGTTGCAAAACAAAGTGATGTCGTGTACTCCTTGCTTCACCATTTTGTATACAATTATAATTATTGCTAGTGATGTCAGAGAGCTATACATATTCTGCGACTCCTGTGGCGGATAAAACAAGAATTATACAATGTTTCGCTTCCTTCACAATCTCGTGCATGAAGAACAGATGTTTGATTACGTGCATGTGACATTTCCCATCCGAGGACACTCCTACATGGAGCCTGATAAGAATATGGGATTAGTGCAACAAAATAAATCCAATCTTCTTACACATTAAGGGTAAGGTAAGGGTGTATTCTGCCCGACGACAGGTCCGAATCTCCACAGCGGTGTGCCTGAACCAGAGTTTACGTACGGTAGGGTGGCCAGTTCCTTTCCGATCCTCCATCCCTTACCCCCTACTAACAGCGCGTGGCAACCCATCCAAATCTTGACCACGACGAATGTTGCTTCACTTCGGAGATCTCACGGGATCCGGTGCTTCAACACGGCTACAGCCGTTGGTTCTTACACATTAATTTCTAAGAAATTCTTCGGCATCATTAAATAATTAAACTAAATAATGTGTTATTGTTTATTTCAGACCTGATTCCAATTTCTAAAGAAATTTCAGAAATGAAGCTCAGCTGTACTTCCAGTCCCTGCCACTTAAGGAGCGAAACAGAAGCTACTATAACTGTGAATCTTTATAACTTTTAACTGTTTTGTTAGGAAAAGTACTGTAATTAGGTAATTCATGCCAGCAGTATTTTGTATGCTTAAGATGAATGCTGGTAACAGCAATGACATTCCCCCATTATGCTCTTTGAAATTGTACCTAGCCTTATGTTTCTTTAATTTTACTAGTCTGGGACAGTCCTTCAGCTTTGGGACTTAAATAGAGCATACAAAATATATGAGTGAGTGAAATTACTTTAAAAATTTGCTGAATTTTTGAAATAATTTATATATAAGTAATGAAGCTTAGAAAATTTTTTATTTCTTGACATTCCCCCTTCTTCCCCTGGACCCTTCCTTTGTTTCCTTGCATAATTTGACCAAAATATTCCAATTCCCGATATTTTATCAATTGTAATAACTCTCGACCAGTTCGTGGTAGTTCAGCATTTTAAAAATATGGGACCGATGAGAAAGAGAACGTCCGCCTCTGTGGTGTAGTGGTTCGTATGATTAGCTGCCACCCCCGGAGGCCCAGGTTCGATTCCCGGCTCTGCCACGAAATTTGAAAAGTGGTACGAGGGCTGGAACGGGGTCCACTCAGCCTCGGGAGGTCAACTGAGTAGAGGTGGATTCGATTCCCACCTCAGTCATCCTGGAAGTGATTTTCCGTGGTTTCCCACTTCTCCTCCAGGCAAATGCCGGGATGGTACCTAACTTCAGGCCACGGCCGCTTCCTTCTCTATCTTCCAATCTTTCCACACCCCCCCCCCCCCACGCAAGGCCCCTGTTCAGCATAGCAGGTGAGGCCGCCTGGGCGACGTACTGGTCATCTTCCCCAGTTGTATCCCGACCCATAGTCTGAAACTCCAGGACACTGAGGCGGTAGAGGTGGGAACCCTCGCTGAGTCCGAGGGAAAAACCGACCCTGGAGGGCAACCAGATAAAGAAGAAAAGAAACAGAACATTTATCTATGGACCCACGTTTTGAAAGCTCCAAGCGTTTTATAGAAGAGGCTTTTAAAGTTCATGCTTTCATGCCAAACTTTATACTGGATCTTTAATTTTAGAAACTACTCGCATGAAAACTTTTGAATTGAAAAGATGATACACGGCTGCCTTCTCATGAGATGTTATTGAAAAAGGCTCTTCTTACTTGATGCTTTTCAGTAGAATAATGGAGAGTAGTTTGCAGAATTAAAACAATGAACTTCAGTCACCCGTGAGATCCATTAGAACGCTTCACCCGCTTCTATTTTGTATCCTCTTAATGCGCGTCCGCAGTCCACCTTATCCCGACGCTCCACTCTAAACTCAATTTTCACAATAACTTTATTTTACGTCAGTTTCCTTCTGTTCCTTTTTTTTTTTTTCCTTTCTGGAGTTAAACTCGTGGCGCTCTCTGCTGGGTCATTTTATAATTATGGAGCAATCAGTGTCACATAAAACTGTATTAACGAGACTCGGCCCCAGAACGATTCTTCGTGCTCACGACTACTTGTGTGTGTGTGGAGGGCTTTGCCGGCAGCAATTAAAGTTTCAAAAGGGATAATTGCATTTGACTCTGGCTCGACCTGTTGTGCGGAATCAATAGAGACACAGCTAGCTGGAGGCTGTGGGATGAGAAAGGTGCAGTGGGACGGACATGAGGATAAAATGGAAACTGCATGGATCAATGTGAGAAAATGAGGAACTTTCAAGTTTATTGGCTGTACTCGATACGTGGTTCCACTTAACTACTCAGGCTAGTCTCCATCGAAGATGCACACAACAATAATACCTTTTTTCATTTCCTGACGTTAATATGTTTTCTCAATTGTTTCCGCCCCGCCGCCTATTTCATTTCCTATTCGTGCCTTACTTTCACAAGTTAGGTTCAAATGTTAGGCCTAATTTTCTACGAAAGCGCAGAAATACAGCGTTTCCATCACGTAAAGGATTGCTGAAAGTTTGTTGATTTCAGACTACATCGAATTTCGTATATTCACATTCTTCAGAATAATGTGGAATATAGAACTTTTACGATACTGTAGTTAATTACCGCACGCTGCAGCCGTAAAATCATTAATTGGCATTGTATCTCAGTGGGGAGTACACTTTGTTTTTTTTTGGAAACGGAGAATTACTTCTCCTTTAGCATGTTAGCAGGTCTTATTTGCCAAACCGGTGAGACTGAACAGAGAAATCGGTCGGTGGATGCAGTGTGAGTCTCGGCCCAGAAGTGGCCACGGCTGGTCCGTGGTCCAACAGCTCTGAACTCCGACCGGCCAACCGAGCAGAGGAGAGCCGTGGCTCTACGCCTCTGCATTCGTGAGACGGGACAGGGCTGGACCTCACGGCTGGCCCCAACCGTCGGCTATCCTAAGAATGGTTTCCCATTCTCCTGCACTAAGGTGAATGTCGGGACAGTTCCTAGTATTGTTGGGAGATCAGAAGAATGCACATGCCCGGTGAGGTACGGTGCGAAGGGGTTTTCACCAGCAGAGCCAGTGACGTAATGGTTGTCATAACAACTCCGCTACTACCCAGGCTGCTTTATATTATCTTCTACTGACAGCTCTTCGTTCTTGTCGGTTGTAATCCAGCTAACTGCAAAGTGTGAGTCAATGTTTTCGTGTAGCAGATAGAGCAGATAAGAGCCGATCTGTCTGGGCAGAACAGGAAGTTCGTGCTTGCAGGCCACATTCCTCAGTCTTGCATTCTTCTCATCTCTACACAGTATAGGCCACGGCCGCCAACCCCCTCACCTTCGCCATGCATCTCCTTCACCGTAACAAATCTTCCTTCAGGGGAGGAGTGAAATTTTTTTAGTAGGACTAGTAGTAGGATACTAGAACGTAGATTGCCTGCTTCTCGGAGTGTACATCGTACGGCTGTTTTTCACTTGATTCTAGACGTAGGGCCTACTGTTGGGTCCAATATTACAGAAAAAAAAAACACATTTTAATGAGGAGGGGTCCATTTAAATACTATTACCAGGGGGGGGGGTTTAAAAATGAAAATCCACAGCCAGTTTCCGATTTCAACCTGATCAGGAATGGATGAATGAAGCCCTAATCTAGCGGTGAGGATAAGAACTGTGCCGGCTGCCGAAGCCTGTCGCATTCCTCTGGGGCAATGGTTGCTGACTGACAGATGAAATTACATTAAAGATTATTGTTGGAATGAAAGATGTCAGGAAAAACTAGAGTACATGAAAAAAAATCTGTCTCGCCTCCGCTTTGTGCAGCACAAATTACCGGGATTTGAACCACGGAACCCAGCGGCGAGAGGCCGGTGCGCCGCCGCCTGAGACCGGTAGGCTCATAGAGGGAGATATGAATAATAATAATAATAATAATAATAATAATAATAATAATAATAATAATAATAATAATAATAATAATAATAAAATAAAATACATTTCAAACGGATGTTTTTATTATGTTTTAGTAACTATTTGTGATTAGGAGTACAAGCGCCTCATGTGGGGAATATATCTCCCCCTTACCTACGTCACGGATTCATTATATAATCTTATTGCATTACTTCAATTAATTTCCTTATTAGTTGTTTTAAGTTAATTTCACTAGTCTCTATTATAAATTCATAATCAATCATTAAAATGTTGTCAGTACCGAATATGTTTTAATTAATATAGCAGTCTTACACAATGGTGAGAGAGACTACATCGCTGCTCCTGCAAACCAATGAAAATCGTAACAGCTGTCGGAATTATGAATGCGCCGACAGGCGCCGTGGGCACAAAATATTTAATTGAAGTAAAATGTAGAAGAAAAAAATACATACCCATTATTCCCCATTCATATTAACATTTGTGTGTCTACCAGTGTCGCTCTGCTGCTGGATATTAAAAGGATTTATAGCAGTTACTTTAACTTCGCACACTGTTCGCAGAAGATACTTTTTTTCTTCGGTACAGAAGCATTCCTCTCCGATGTCTTTAACGCAATTTCTTAATTTAACACTTTATTTAGGTATCCTTATGTCAGCTCTATCACTGTTAGGCTACGGCCACACGAGCAGTAAATGGAAGTCAGCAGCAAATACAGGAGAAAAAAATGTGCACCATGTATTGCAATGTGTTGGGGCCACACTTGCCAGTAAATGCAGTTCGCCGGATGCAGTTCAAGGTCTTGCTGTTGAAGAGATGGGCCAGAGCCCATTTCTTTCACTGCATAAGCTGTTGGACAGTGGCCACGCGAGACGGTATTTACCGCGTATTTCATTTTCGTTCAATACGTATATAACACTAGAATATTTACGAAATATGGAGTATATGGACAGTGAAAGTGTCATTCTGGAAGTGGAGAAGTACCCATGTTTGTACAATACTCGATGTGACACTTTCAAAAATATATATATAATAAGAGTTTTGTGTGTACATTGCTCAGAATTAAAAAAGTATGGTATTTCTGTATCGGTCGTGTCCACAGTTGTAATTTCTGTCTATCTGTGTTAACACGCATCACTAGATAACAGCTAAAGAGAATATGATGAAAATCGGTATGCAAAGTCGGGAAATAAGTCGCTACAATCTAGGCTATAAATAATTTTATTCGCCCGGAGAGAAATGGTAGTTTAGGGGAAGGCGTCAAATTTAATTTTCAAATATTTATGTTATTAGTGGTACTATCTTAATGAAAATCGGTATGCGAAGTCGGGAAATAAGACGCTACAATCCAGGCTATAAATAATTTTATTCACGCAGAGTGAAATAGTAGTTTAGAGGAAGGCCTAAAATGCAATTCTTAAATATTTGTGTTATTAGTGGTCCTGTCGATAAATACTACATAACTAAGTCCATATCAGCGCCAAGTCACGAGAAAATGGGCAAACTGAATTTAATGAAAATCAGTGTGCGGAGTCAGGGAATAAGAAACAACTGTCTAAAGACGCCTAATACCACAGAGTCCAAAGAAAACTAAATGTGAAGGCTTACAATATAGAAAGCTCATAAAATTGATCAACAATAACATTGCATTGACCATTGTTTGTTGTGACGTGATTTATGTCTTCTGTTGCCACTCATCTCCGATAGATGGGATTGCTGTTGCAAGCCGAGTTTTTTAATTTGCTTTACGTCGTACGACACAGATAGGTCTTATGGCGACGATTGGATAGGAAAAGACTAGGAATGGAAAGGAAGCGGCCGTGGCCTTAATTAAGGTACAGACCCTGCATTTGCTTGGTGTGAAAATAGGAAACCACGGAAATTCATGTTTAGGACTACCGACAGTGGGGCTCAAACCCACTATCTCCCAGATACAAGCTCACAGCTGCGCGCCCTAACCACACGGCCAACTCGCCCGGTCGTATCGTGTATAACAGCCTGCCTGAATATTGGCGGGAAGTAGCTGGGGAGTTAGATAACATTCTTCTTTAGCATGCCATTCCTCTGGCTCATTAATTTTCTGATACTACTGGTACGTAACACACTGGTTCATCATAGCATTCGAGCTATTCAATCCTTACTCTGTGGCACTGACTGAATGAGCAGTGTGCACACTTACATAAATAATGGCAGAGGAGTGTTCACGGCAGTCTGCGGCCTGGTTATTCCAGCACTGGAACTTTGGACTGTCAGATCGGCACCGTAGTATGTTCGTTAAAAGTGAGAAAATGGGCGGTTTTTCATTTGATCGAGTATTTTATATGATAACATTGCTTTTAATCGCTACATTGCTACTGACGTTTTCGTAATGATCTATGTTGACTTCAGTTAGAAAACTACAAAGACAGAAAATCCCGTAGCGAAGCACGGGTACATCAGCTAGTAACAAATAAGGTAGATCTTCGGGAACAACAGATGATCCTTGCACTGCAACAACTGTGCTACAACTGCATTTGCTGTCGCCGTGTGGCATCCAGCGGCAGCAATTGCCATGGTACAGTTTTCGCTGCTTGCTGCAACTGTATTTACTGTCTCGTGTGGCTTTAGCCTTAATGTAACTATGAGGCCTTGAAAATTGTCTCTGTCGAAATTTTTAAGAACGATGAGGGGAAATAGGTAATTTAGACGTTACCTGAAGTGGTCACAAGCCAGAAGTCTTCAAACAGGTATTTTCTTATCTCTCAGCAAGGATGACTTACTGTAAAGGAGGTTATTCTAAAACTAGTAACCGGGCAAGTTGGCCGTGCGGTTAGGGGCGCGTGGCTGTGAGCTTGCGTCCGGGAGACAGTGGATTCGAATCCCAGTGTAGGCAGCCCTGAAGATGGTTTTCCGTGGTTTCCCACTTCCACACCAGGCAAATGCTGGGGCTGTACCTTAATTAAGGCCACGGCCGCTTCCTTCCAACTTCTAGGCCTTTCCTGTCCCATCGTCGCCATAAAACCTATCTGTGTCGGTGCGACGTAAAGCTAATAGCAAAGAAAAAAAAATAGAGATGTACCGGTGTATACTCAGACGGGATACATTAAGTATCAGTTATTCAGCTTTGAGGCCCGAGCTTCAAGTTTTGTCACAATACCACAAATATTTACACAAGCATCATCGGACATCATATTATCTTAAAAATCTTAAGTGGCCAAAATATAACCAAAACAATTAAAAATGGTAAAATATACACTTACATGCTCTATTAAAGAAGGCTAAATCTGCTCAGAAACGTCTAATTCACGCTAATTCCGACAAATAGTCAGAATGGAAGACGGAAAAAATATATTTCCTGAACATCCGAACCACAGCGATGAGTCTTGTCAACACTTTCCATATTTTGTTTTCTAGCACGATTCCTCTGTAGTAGTTGGGGGTCTTAGATGCCTTCTTTTCCCTTGTACAGTACTTGCGGTTTGAACCATTTCCAGCTGGTTTGGAGCGGCAGCTTTCCCATTCTTTAGTGTTCAGATTGATTTCTTCACTTCTTCTTTAGTAAAGTAAGATTGTTCTGTGGCTTTTGTGCGTTCATTTGTTATTAAGCACGCTTGATATTTATTACTCTCATTGAGAAGGAAAGTGTAATGGTCTGTCCACGTATCCGATCCTATTTTTCCCTTAACGTTTAGTTTTCTTCTTGCCTCTGTAGTGTGGAGGATGGGAGTTAGAAGATGGCAAAGTAGAGCAAGGTATAAAGAAGTCTAGGAAGAAGTTAATAGTGAATTGTCCGGCTCCATGGCTAAATGGTTAGCGTGCTGGCCTTTGGTTACAAGGGAATTTTAACCACAATTAGTTAATTTCGCTGGCACGGCGGCTGGTGTATGTGCCTTCATCATCATTTCATCCTCATCACGACGCGCAGGTCACTTCACACCCCCACACCACCCGTGGCACTACAGCCCTTGAAGGGCCTGGGCCTACCAAGCGACCGCTGCTCAGCCCGAAGGCCTGCAGATTACTAGGTGTCGTGTGGTCAGCATGACGAATCCTCTTGGCCGTTATTCTTGGCTTTCTAGACCGGGGCCGTTATCTCACCGTCAGATAGCTCCTCAATTCTAATCACGTAGGCTGAGTAGACCTCGAACCAGCCCCCAGGTCCAGGTAAAAATCCCTGACCTGGCCGGGAATCGAACCCGGGGCCTCCGGGTAAGAGGCAGGCACGCTACCCCTACACCACGGGGCCGGCCGCAGGTCACCTACGGGAGTCAAATCAAAAGACCTGCATCTGGCGAGCCGATCTAGTCCTCGGACACTCCCGCCGGCACTAAAAGCCATACACCATTTCATTTCATTTAATTTCATAGCGAATTCATCCCTCCACATAGGGTTGGCTTCGGGAAGGGCATCGGTCGTAAAACCGTACAAAATATACATGTGTGACAGAGTTCACAACTGTGTCTATTATTATTATTATTATTATTATTATTATTATTATTATTATTATTATTATTATTATTATTATTATGCATATTCGACGTCAACCTCGGCGAGTGTTGTCGGAGGAATAGAGGCAGACGATCAGCCAACGTATGAAAAAGTTCTGGGAAGAAAAGTAAAATATTCTATCATAGGCCGGCCTACTCTTAGGTTCTAAGCAATCTATAATTGGCCAACTTCTTTAATTAAAAATTCTGCCGGGCTGAGTGGCTCAGACTGTTGAGGCGCTGGCCTTCTGATCCCAACTTGGCAGGTTCGATCTTGGCTCAATCCGGTAGTATTTGAAGGTGCTCAAATACGTCAACCTCGTGCCGGTAGATTTATTGGCACGTAAAAGAACTCCTGCGGAACAAAATTCCGGCACCTTGGTGTCTCCAAAAACCGTAAAAGTAGTTAGTGGGACGGAAAGCGAATAACATTATTATTATTAATTAAAAATTCTAATAAAAAGACGATTATGGCTCATTGAATGATAGTGGATTTTGAAGAGTGAGAAGCAGTGGAGAGATTAGACAACTACGATGTACAATAAACAAGAAATCATCTCAGGAATTAAAAAGTAATAGACTGCGATGGCTGATGCATGAGGAAAGAATGCCAGAGGATAGGACGGTCAAGAAAGTTTACAAGGGGAAGCCAGGAGGGGCAGGTGGCTGGGTAATGTGGAGGTTGGGGGTTATACGATGGAAAAGTAAAGCAAGGGATATAGAAATCTAGGAAGATGTCCTCAACGAGACAAAGGTGCTTCAAGAGGTGTAAGTGATTACGAGTAGTTTCTTTAGCGCTGTCTTAGCTTGCCTCGAAAAGTTAAATCTTTGAACAATTTCGCAGGCTCGCTGATACATCTACATGTGACCCTTAAAACGCCTCTATATCCTCCTTCTCCTTTCTCTTCGTTATCATTTCACTCTTGTCCGGCTTCATGGCTAAATGGTTAGCGGCTTGGCCTTTGGTCTAAGGAGTCCCGGGGTCGATTCCTGATTAATTCCTCTGGCTCGAGGATTAGGTGTTTGCGCAGTTTTCAAAATTATATCTCACCATAGCTAGGGCCCCATTTATACATACGCACGTGTCGTCCATTGGGCATCATCTCGAAAGACCTGCACTAGGCCTCTCCTGAGGCCATCCGCCGTTATAATTTTTATTATTATATTATTTCAATCTTCATGAATCTTTTTATTTTCTTAATCTCTGTAATGAAGTCGATATTTTGATATCTTCTTGAATTCGTATCTTTTTCTTAGAAACAACTACACTTAAATAATGCAAATAAAAAAAAAAGAAATATGGTAATAGTAAAAATTAGTTATTAGTTAGTAAATTTACTTTTGTTAGCTGAGGTCATTCTAGCGTTCCTGCAATTTCTATTGTGACTATAATTCAATATTTTGTGCAGGATACGATATGAATGATAGCCTGTATAGGCCTATCAATACGTATGCGATTCTGTTTTCAATATCACTTGGTTAGATTATTATTTTAATAATATTATTAATTTTACTATTACCATATTTCTTTTTTAGTTGCTTTATTTAAGTGTAGTTGTTTCTAATACTAGCGTATTACGTCAGGACTAGTGTGGTGTAAGAAGGGGAATATACTATACTATATCTATAACTTTGTTAGGATAAATATAACGTCTTATACATAAGTAAGTAGTATTTCTCATCCGCCAGCCAGCGGTCTAATGACAAGTCGCAGGATGGCGTTTGAGTATCAACTTTCAGTTTTGCTATATTATTTGTATTTCAATTAGTTTCTAGTATACCGATCAAGTGGCTGCGGGGCTTGGGTCACGTAGTTATCAGCTTGCATTCGGGAGATAGTGGGTTCGAACCTCGCTGTCGGCAGCCCTAAGGGTGGTTTTTCCGTGGTTTCCCATTTTCACACCAGGCAAATGCTGGGGATGTACTTTAATTAAGGCCACGGTCGCTTCCTTCCCACTGCTAGTCCTTTCCTGTCCCTTCGCCACTATAAGATCTATCTGTGTCGGTGCAACGTAGAGAAAATAGAAAAAAATGGGTTCCTAGTACCAACCAACTAAGACCATGCAGATTTCATTTTCTGTCGGGATCCTACAACTTTTTCTCCTATTTTGTCCGAAGGGCCCGTGTGGATGTCTTGATATTTCTGACCTTGAAATTTGACTCTTGAAATCTAAATTTCTGTCTGCTAGTCAGCCAGTCAGTCAGTTATTATAAATAGGAACATTTTAACACGCTGCAAGTTCTCCTGAACTGTAGAATATCTCCAATAAGTAACGGTGAGACTGGTCAGTTTGCTTTGCATTCTCAATTCAGCCATTTGATAAACAAGAGACAGCAAGCACAAGACACCCCATCTGTCCTGTTCTCCCCTCTTGCTGATTTCATTCTCTTAAAGTGTAAGACTCACTTATTCAATGAGTGAACTCCTCCCGTCCTATCTCGTGCAGCATCGCACCGGCCGGCCAGCCCTTAGATACGGTCATTTTCCGACTCTTCCAAATAAGAAAAGCTCCATCTTAGTTGATGACCTCTCCGACTTACTGGACTCTTTTAAGCTGATTGAAATCGGGACACTTGGACCAGGGATGCCAACCTTTCTCTTGTCTCTTTTTAACACCGTCCATTTTTTTCCCTCGCGCTCTTTCCTCTTCCCTCTCGCCATGCGACCCTTACACTCGATTTAACGCCCACTAAACGGAGGGTAGCTATTAAAAGTTCCTAGAGTAGAGCAGCGCAATACAGGCCTATTATCATTGGCTAGCATCGCTCAAGCGAAGAGAGAGATCCCAGGGGAAATACAGTCCGTGATGGGATTCCCATTATGTCCTACGATACGAATATAACACGGACAATCTGGATTATTGCTCTTTTTCTTTTAGTAGATCTCTACGAGATAGTATGATGTTATGGGGAGAGTGGTCTTCGGCCATTAACATAAACATAGAACGCTGTGTTCTCCTTCAGCAGGGTTTCAATAAATGTTTATATATTGAGAGGACGTTGTTAATAGAGTGACCTATCTGACGCTTCTCTACGATATGGAATGAATGCATGCAAGACGTTCTCTGGCCATTCAGACCATGGACTGGCTACCAGAGACATAACTGATGAGTGATGACCCCGCAGTGTGGATGAGGGCATGGGTTGGGGTTGGAGTCCTGTTTATATTTATTCAGTGTTAATTAAATTCATATTAGATTCATGTTTGTAAAATTATTGACTATTCTGTTCATTACACTACCGGTATTTTCGCAGTTTCTCTCCATTTCATCAGATGAGAAATTGCACAATAAAGCACATTTACTTTTTTTTTTTTTGCTAGGGGCTTTACGTCGCACCGACACAGATAGGTCTTATGGCGACGATGGGATAGGAAAGGTATAGGAGTTGGAAGGAAGCGGCCGTGGCCTTAATTAAGGTACAGCCCCAGCATTTTCCTGGTGTGAAAATGGGAAACCACGGAAAACAATTTTCAGGGCTGCCGATAGTGGGATTCGAACCTACTATCTCCCGGATGCAAGCTCACAGCCGCGCGCCTCTACGCGCACGGCCAATTCGCCCGGTAGCACATTTACTAATGCAATGTGGTGACGATTTAACAGAATAATTTGCGTTTCAATTACGATGCTTCATGTACAAATAAAAAATCCGATAGAAAGAAATCACAAAACTATGCTTTAGCATCAAGTATTCCAGATGTTTGTCCTATTTTCATTTTACTTTTTCTCTACCATGAACAGTGGCTGCCACTGAAGGATCCTTTTAAATTAAAGTTGAGAGAATATACTTACGCAGCACTATGCCACAAGAGCAGTAGTATTTTAAGAATTGAGTGCGATGAAACACATACTGTATTATTGATGTGAATAAGTTGTAGAATCTTTTGCTGCAAGAAATGTCAGACGTCTTCGCTGCTTCCAATAAATTCCTCCTATGGATTCTCCAGTGCGCTGTGCCAACTGTTTAGACCTAATTAATAACCCTACTTAATGATAATAATAGAAGTAGTAGTGGTAAATGTGGTGTTGTGACGGTTTATTTTTAACACGCCAATTTATATGTGAGCACAGATTATATTCTTCAGTAAAAGGCTCCTTGCTTAGTTTGGACTACAGTGCATTTTATGTTCTTCTCGTTACTGCAATAAACCAAACCAAACCAAACCAAACCAAACCAAACCAAACCAAACCAAACCAAACCAAACCAAACCAAACCAAACCAAACCAAACCAAACCAAACCAAACCAAACCAAACCAAACCAAACCAAACCAAACCAAACCAAACCAAACCAAACCAAACCAAACCAAACCAAACCAAACCAAACCAAACCAAACCAAACCAAACCAAACCAAACCAAACCAAACCAAACCAAACCAAACCAAACCAAACCAAACCAAACCAAACCAAACCAAACCAAACCAAACCAAACCAAACCAAACCAAACCAACCCAACCCAACCCAACCCAACCCAACCCAACCCAACCCAACCCAACCCAACCCAACCCAACCCAACCCAACCCAACCCAACCCAACCCAACCCAACCCAACCCAACCCAACCCAACCCAACCCAACCCAACCCAACCCCATGGTGCTACAGCCAAGAAAAATGGCCGAGATGATTCGTAGTCTGCCGGCCTTCGGGCTGAGTAGCGGTCAGTTTGTAGGTCATGGCCATTCGGGGTTGTTGAGCCATAGGGTTATATTTTTTCAGCATTATAACTTAATTTAAATATCAATATTATTTTTCTCAATAGCAAGAAACTGTATTAAATTACAAATTGGTATGATGAAGTAATAATATGCTCTGCCTTCGTTAGTCTTAACTAAAAATGTAATCAATATATCTAGAAAAACTCACCGAAATAAAAAAAGACGGAACTTAAGTAGAACTCATTTTTTCGCTCTTTCCTAACGAGTTTACTTGTATACAAGTTCATTAAACTTTTCATAGCCACCTGCTATCAAAATGTTTTAAAATAATATTTTTTAATTTGTAGAAATGTTTGGTAAACGGGACGAAATGGGAAACCGCCGGGGCGGTTGGGGTAACATAAAATAACAGTAATGTCATTGCGAAAACGAGACGTTTGGTCACACTGCTACATTTCTTTTTCAAGGATAGATGAGGAATTTTGTAATTCTATAAACAAGATGTGTTCTTTCGTCTTTATTGAAATAATGAAAAATACAACTCATAAGTTATGCTCAAAGATGCTACAGTATTCTTAGATAAACTTGACATTACCTAATACCGGTATTTGGCAGATTTTAACTCTAGACCCTCTGAATATCAAGCAAATGTGCTACACTCGCCAATAATGTCTTCATTCGACAGCAGTGAAAAAGGTCTACCTAATAAACCACTAACACTATTCATGGCAGTTCACTGCACCTTAAAGAACTCATTGCATGCGTTCAACTTGTAATAGCTAACTAAACCAGTGGAGGATACTGTGAAGAAAAAATAATCTTGGACTCATTACGTGAAGCTATTTACAGTTACATTTGTAGCCTACTAGTAGGACTAATCATCATTATCTGCCAATTACAGCAAATGCTGCAACTTCAATGAATTGCTGTGCAAGGCTTGAAAGTACGATGGGTGATCTGTCCACCTGACTTGACAGGCTGTGCTAGCAGAAAAATAGTACGAATTGGCCATCTTATGGCCGCACGTCGTTTAGGGTTTACTCCACTGATATTCTATTGCAGGCCCCATCCATCTTAACTTGGCACAGTTCATAGAACTCAGAGAACTGGGCAGTTTTATGTTGAAACAAGGCTGAAACCATAAAGATTACTTTTGTGAATATATGCGTTTGGCGAGATATTAAAACTTTGTATGCTTGTTTGAAGCAGAAGTTCGACGATTTTTAAAAGGATTATTAACGTCGTTAACGTCGTTATTAGGCCATGGCACGGTAGCACTGGTGTAGACAGATTTCTGTTATTTTCAGGAATATTGCTTTCTCTGGCCATGTTTCATTAGTCACTAAGGAAATCATGATAGCGTCCAAATGATTAGAATATTATTTATGGTACCCGAAGCATAATACTCCGTGAACCTACCACTTTGTAAATGTTGTCACTCTCTAGCGAAGTGAGTATTCATGGATTACGGGAATAATTTTGGTCGTAATCAAAAGCGTGAACGTCAACTGAACCTCAATTAGATGAATATTTTACACTTCGAAATAAAAGCACTTCAGTATCTAAATTAGAGCAAATGTACTCTATAGTTAATCCATGCTGTAGATACGGCTGAATAGCGTTAATTTTCAAACTGTTTCATTGTTGTTTTCTTTTTTTTCAAGTAGAAGCCATTTTCTTTCCAGTTTTAACTTAGTTAACATATAACGTTTAAGGTTTTCAATCTGTCGAAAGTAATTCAAAGTTAAGAGATACTAGACAATATTTAATGAGGGAATGACATGTTTCATTCGTAAAAATACATCATCGGATAACATTTTCCTGAAAGAATATCTTCAGATGTTATTTCAGGAATGAAACGTGTTATTCTGTTATTTATTAAACGTTTTCTTTTACAGCCGGCCCCGTGGTGTAGGGGTAGCGTGCCTGCCTCTTACCCAGAGGCCCCGGGTTCAATTCCCGGCCAGGTCATGGATGTTTACCTGGACCTGAGGGCTGGGTCGAGGTCCACTCAGCCTACGTGATTAGAACTGAGGAGCTATCTGACGGTGAGATGGCGGCCCCGGTCTAGAAAGCCAAGAATAACAGCCGAGAGGATTAATCGTGCTGACCACACGACACCTCGTAGTCTGCAGGCCTTCGGGCTAAGCAGCGGTCGCTTGGTAGGCCAAGGCCCTTCAAGGGCTGTAGTGCCATGGGGTTTGGGTTGGTTTCTTTTACAAGGTATTTTCTAGACTTTCTTAATCTTGGTTACTCTCGATTGACTGGCAAACTGATTGGTTATAAATTATATCCTCGTTTGTGTTCTCTTCTGATTCCGTCAGTAGCCGAAACCTCCATCCTTCGGAAAACCGGGCTCTTCTTCATTTTCCTATGATATGTGTAAAGGGTGCCTTTGCTGGCGGGACCTAGTGTTTACAGTGCACTATGTCTTCTGGTATGGGCTAGAGCAATTTTGTTACTTTCATTTATCTGTCTCAGCTTTATCCTTGGCTTTGACAAAATGAAAGTGACTGAGGTATGAGTGTTGCTAGTAATGCCATTCATTCTGCAGCCAGTCCCTGCTATGAATGGTGGGAAAATATTGTTCGTAGGGTCGGTTGGTGAATGCATTTCAGTGGGCTTGGCAGACTGATATGTAATAGCAACTTCTGACTCGGCGAGGAAAGCAACGGGAAACTACCTCACTCCTTATTTGCCTAGTACGCCTTTCAGTTCTTGTTCTCTTCTAGCCCAGTGGTATTAGGTTGTCAGGCCTAAGGCGTCTCTCTTTTTCACGCCCTAAGTAACCCATTCCTTTATTCTCGGGCCTCTGCCTTTCCACTTGCAATTACAATTAAGAGGGGATGATTGCCTGTAGTTGTTCTTCCCCTTACATTTACAACAAACATCATCACTACCACCATGCCCGCCTGGTGTCCACAATCCTTTAGACGTCAAGGTTAGCAGGTTCGAGTCTCTTTGATGGAAAATAATGTCACCATCAAAATGTTGGCCGACAGGGTTGGAGAGGTGGAGGTATATAATTTCTAATCATTATAATTGCGGGATAAAAGCTTGGATTCAATTCTAATTCATATGGAGTGAGGACATACGACACTGTTGATGGTGATTCGTCTGTCGGATGGAGACGTTAAGTCTTGAGCAGACCACTTGGTGTTTTTCGTCAGAAGTAGGCTACGCGCGAACCCTTGGTTTCACACTCTCTTGCCGGGCTGAATGGCTCAGGCGCTTGAAGCGCTGGCCTTCTGACCCCAACTTGGCAGGTTCGATCCTGGCTCAGTCCGGTGGTATTTGAAGGTACTCAAATACGTCAGCCTCGTGTCGGTACATTTACTGGCACGTAAAAGAACTCTTGTGAGACAAATTTCCGGCACCTCGGCGTCTCCGAAAACCGTAAAAGTAGTTAGTGGGACGTAAGGCAAATAAGACGATGATTTCATTCTCTCCCTACCTCATTATCGTCATCATTATCTCACATCCAGATATGCAGGTCGTACATGGGCGTCAAATAAAATGACCCGCACCAGGCGAGCCGAACATGTCCTCGGACATTCCTGGCACTAAAAGCTATACGCTAAATCAATCAATCAATCAATCAATCAATCAATCAATCAATCAATCAATCAATCAATCAATCAATCAATCAATCAATCAATCTCCACAACATCAGCGTCCACCACGAACAAATGGTTTCATGGATCTATTTCATATCGCTAGCAAATGTTTAAATCCCATCTATGTAGCAAATATTTAAATCCCATCTATGTAGTCGAAGGCTGGGTTTTTGGCAAAGAAGCCATCCAACTACTTTAGTTAGCTTTGAAATCATCAAATGGTTATTCGCACAAAAGTTTCTGACTGATACAAGTTGAAGTCGGATAATGCAATTTTCAGTTAATACGGTGGATGATGTAAGAAGTCCCAACGAATCTTGCGCGTCTCTCTAGGACAGGATTTTTAGACGTCCGAAAAATCCCGGTTATAGAAGTCCGGAACATTCCGGATATGCGGTACAATTTAGCCTTCTTTCTGGCATCCGGGAGGATTGTTTAATATTCCTAAATGTCCTCTTGACGCCATCCACGCTGTTTAAAGTTAGCGAGCCTGTCTCTTACCGGGAGGCTTAGGGTTCGATTCTCGGCCAGATCAGGGATTCCTACCTAGATCTGAGGGTTCGTTCGAGATCCACTCAGTCAACTCGAGAACAATTGAGGAGCTATATGACTGTGATGTAGTAACCCGGTGTAGAAAAAAAAGAAAAACCCGAAGGACATGAATGTAGACAGGTTATAAAACTAGTAATTCTTCGACGCCTGTAATTCACAAATTACCAGTAAGCAGAGCATGACCAGCGAACAAGAGGCCGCATTCCACATGTACCAGAGGTGCTGCCTTGCCTCGCGGGAGCCCGAGGGCTGAAAATACAACATAGGGTTATTAAAAAAGAATCTTACACGCCTCATTTTACGTAGTAGTATAGGCCTATGCGGCATTTTGCAGTATATTCTAATAATCTAATGTTATTTACTTTACGTACCACTAACTACTTTTACGGTTTACGGAGACGCCGAGGTGCCAGAATTTAGTTCCGCAGGAGTTCTTTTACGTGCCAGTAAATCTACCGACACGAGGGTGACGTACTTGAGCACCTTCAAATACCACCGGACTGAGCCAGGATCGAACCTGCCAAGTTGGGGTCAGAAGGCCAGCGCCTCAACCGTCTGGGCCACTCAGCCCGGTAACAGTATATTTGACCAGAATCGGAACAGGTATTATAAAATGTCTTTATATTGAGGTGCAGTTGTACTTTGACCCTGCGTTCTGTCAAAAACACGCACACCCTTAAGTATCCGACTATTCTTAAAGACAGATGTTTTCAGTGACTGAGACCTTCAGGGACAATATTCATACCTACAACGAACACGAATAACGAACCTACACGATCAAAATTTGTTTGATTTCACTCCCCAAACTCACAATCAGTGGCAAGAATTCTTATTTCCTGCTTATAGATGGTGATAATGACGTATTATACGCCAGAACGGTGAAGACTATTCATTCATTTTACTGAAAGGTTATTTTCACTAAACAGTTAAAAAATGATGGTCATCATTACTTTGTTATTGTAAACTAGATCTGGCACCCATTTCATCTGTTCGCGACAACATCGCAAATATGACACAATCACTTTGCTGAAAGAAACGTATTTTAATTTAAAAAATAAATAAAACATCCTTTCCCTCATGGGTGGGAGCATTGAGTAGATCTACGGTATCCCCTACCTGTCTAAGAGACAACTACAATTCTAGACGTGAGATCATTGTATTCTTCTTGTAAATGAGAGATAACGACCCATGCCAGGTACCTATTTCAGCTATTCTTGTTTTCTTAATATCGCTGTAAGAGACAGACGGACGTAGGGATTTTAGGTACTGTACGTATATTTTTCTATAATTCTAAGTTATGCAGAACATTCCGCTTGTACGTACTCAATTATCCACACATAAAAATAGTTCCTGTAAGCTTAAGTCGTCTATTTGCACAAATATAAGCGTTCTCTAAATTTTAGTCAGAGTGTAGCTATAGCATCTTAACGGTACTGCACTTCACGACGTTCAGTGCCGCGTACCGTAGCATTTGAAAACCCCACTTTAGGCTACTTCACAACTGTCATCAAAGTGTTACGGAGAATAGAGCAAAAAGAAATTACATACTCTTTCCAAAGATATTAATTTGTAAGAATCCTAAAATGAGAATTTTCCTTATTAAGGCATAACAAATCTGGTTTTAAAACATCGACTTTTAATACGAGATCTAATAGTATTAAAAATTGTAGACGTATAAAATAAAGAGTAGAAGTAAATAACGGTACAACTGACTTTTTTTGTAAAGCCGTTTTCCTATACCTCGAATTTTTGATAAGTTGATGTACTTTCAAACACCCACGGGCAATTTGAGATATCGAAGTTCGACTGTATATAATACGGTTAACTTTATCTTGTACTAACTAAAGTACTCCTTCCTCGTACGGATGTATGAGCAAGGATTAAAGATGTTACTGACCCAAAATGAAATGGGAATTATAAACTCAATATACAGTAGGCCTATTTGAATCTTAAAACCTACACACTATTCAAAAGATAGAAACACGGAATATAAATATAATACGATGATAATGGCAGAGAAAATGGCTAAATAAATAAACTACAGCCCACCGCTTTTTTTCAAAATATATGCATATGCATGCTTAGCACTCTCAACATACAACTGTAGCCTCCAAAAGCTTTCAGCAGAATGGTGCGCTCTTTCTTCAGCTGGCCTGTTAACAAACTAACAACGACTTTACACGAATGATGACGAACATGGCTTCACGTGACCTCTACTTACACGTGAAATAAGCAGCCAAAACAAGAAAGCTGATTTTTCTAGTTAGAGTACCAAGAAATTATATATGACGTTTCTTGTAGAAATTTAATTTCAAGGCCACAATGTGCACTTCATTTTTTGATAGGGCCAATCGCTTACCAGTATTTTAGTTGATGCAGGTTAAAAATTGTCCAAATTTGGGACATACCCCTGTAAAATCCCCCACTAGTTTAAAAAGGTGAAATATAAGTAATATATTTCATTCTGGATCCGTATTGACAATTCACCACAATCAAAAATATGAAAGGTTCAGCTATTCAATACACTTCATATATTGTATCTATACTTTATCCATTGTGGAACTAGCTTCGACCTCTTGTACATATGAGGTCGTCCTCAGCCATAGATGCCGTAATAGGAATAATATGAAGTATAACAAAAGCAAACACCAAATATAACATTTTAAACACTTGGTATGTCATAATATTTGTTATCATAGAAATTGAAACAGAAGAAACATGTCGATAAGCACATCGAGTCTTGCACAAGATTGATGTTGATCAACTGATAATTACAAAAACTAAATTGGGGTTTGCACAGCAACTTGGGTTCCTATATTGGGATAACTAGAATATCAGTTCATGGATATATGTACATGAATATGGAACACTACACTTTAAAACATGCTGGAAAACACATTCAACTTATTTTCTATTAATTAATAATGCTAAAATTGTGATATTGCCCGTATATTTGCTTCTTAGTTCTTGTCTTAGCTTCAAGTCAGTTGATCGACGTATTTATAGGAGAGAAATTGAAGCACGTTAGTTCTTGGTGGGTAGGTGATGTCAACTTGTGAGTTGTTATGAGACTCTTCTGTTCCGATGAAAGGATATTTTTGTCAATGCGTCAGTGTGAAGTAGATGTCGAACAACTGAGGATGACCTCATACGTAAAAAGAGGTCGAAACTAGTCTCACAGTGAATAAAGCATAGCTACAACATATGAAGTGCATTGAACAGGTGGACCTTTGATACTTTTGACGGTGAAATACATCAAAAGCAGAATTATCCTCTGGATTACTCGCGATTTCAGCTCAACTGGTACAAAAGTTTTCGAGACTATCCTAAACAAACAAACAAACAAACAAACAAACAAACAGCTAACTAACTAACTTGAAATTTTTCTATTAAATATAAATATAAATAATAATGACTAATGGAATTTGGGAGCCATAAATATACAAATAAATAATTCTTAAACTTTGCCGGCTGTTGAAACTCATCTTCAGGGTCGTTGCCTTGTGACAAGGAGATCTGAATCACTTGATACCTAAAAAATTAATATTGGAAAAGGAGTCCATCTGGTAATTTCCCCCACCCATAGAAATTAAACAGAATATATATATCTCATACAATATACTTAGTCAATTAAACCTGTATTTACCTAGAAATCCGAGCAGAGCTCGTCGTGATACACCCTTGAACATATATAACAAAATAAAGAGAATATTGATATAAATAATAAATGTCTTAATTTATGAAATAACTCTCTCTCAATAACTGGTACTCAGTTTATTCCGCAACGCAAAATATTCACACGCAGTCATGACTCATTTTTCAAGAATGGACTCCACTTTGCTGATGGCGTTGGTATAGTTTGAAAAGGCCCAACACGTTACCTTACGTAGACTCTCCGTAGAATTATATATGGCTAACATTCATAACCATAGAATGTTGTTACACTCCAGCATCTTTCTCCCTGGTTCCTTCAACAGCAGATCTCGAACTCCCAACATGGCATGGGACATCTTCCCACAACTCGTACAAAACACCTCTCCGATTACCACCAGTACCACATCTGCACACTGCAAGCTGCAACTTCCAACTCTCGACGCGTGCTTGCACCACACTAGCCCAAGCCAACACAACAGCATCTTAAAATAGCCCAGTTCCTGGAATTTTCCACCTCAGCTCCGTCAACACGTAAACCCCCGCTCGGAGACTCGTCACGTACACAACCGGGAGATAAACTGAGTGATCGAAACACACTAGTCCCAAATAAAATATAGAGAGTATCCATAATAACGAGAGTTCCAAAAAGAGTTACTAAGCCGCGACGGCTAAATACACACATAAATGAAATATACACATGAATAAATAATAATAATAATAATAATAATAATAATAATAATAATAATAATAATAATAATAATAATAATAATGACAATAATAATAATAATAATATCTGACCGGGGTTTGTCAGGTTACAATACTCCCCCTTTGTTTTCCAACAGATGCAAATGTTGGCAAAACAACACAAATCAGGTGGCTGATGGCCCAAGGACAGCTCCTCAAACTACCCATCAAATATACAATATACAGCATTAGGGATCCCGATGGTATCTCCTCAAATTGAACACATTATAAGTTCCAATACATTTCCTATTAGCATCAATTAAGGAATATGCACACCTCCCTATCCTTCTCGCAACAATAAAAGGACCCTTAAACAATTGAAAAAACTTAGACATGGTCTTATCCTCAGCGTTAGATGGGTGAGGCACTCGCAACAATACTTCATCTCCTACCTCTAAACTATCAGAGCACCTATTCTGAACTATCCCAGCACGTTTCTGACCAGACTTAACCAGCTTCTCCCTAGCAAGCTGTACAAATAGATCCTGAGGAACCTCCTCCACGCTCTCCAACCTCAATATCTTGGCCAACTCCTGACTTTCCGATACCATACTGTCATTAATTCTGATACTTGCATTATTAACTTTAACATCGACTTCATCCTCAACAATTTCCTCAATAACCTGAATATGACTACAATGAAGCACAAAACTACTCCTATCCACCTGATAATTAAGCTTAATCGGTTTACGTTCTTCACCAACAAGAAATTTCAAAACAGCAGTATCATAGTCAATCACACACTTGGTTTCAGATAGCCAGTCATTCCCCAGTATAACGGAATATACCAGATTAGGCACAACAAGACAACATTGCAACATGGTCTGACCACCAACCTCAATAGGAACAATAACCTGACTACGAATACGATTACTCTTAGCACCAGCTGCTGTGATAATAAATGTGTTCCTCACAGGAATCTCCTCAATAATCTCACCTCTGCGACGAGCTTCCTCACAAAATTTAAAATTTACACAAGACTTATGACTCCCCGAGTCTACAAGCAATTTCTCCTTCACACCCCATATGGTAGCCTCCATAGCTGGGTTGATCAATAATTCAGACGAACCACCTTCCTTAGCACTATCCTGGTCACACAACAAATCCTTACCAACATCAATCTCAAAAGCCTCCCTGATAACATGGATTTGCACATCAAGTGGGGATCTCCTAACGGACCTATTTAGGACATCCCGTTGGAGTTTAAATTCTGATTCTGCTGATTACCACTATTATTACCTCTCTCATCCCTTCTCCCCCTATCATTCAAATCCCTAGACTGATTACTAGAATTAAAATTCCTACTATCTTGATTCCTGAAATTAATCCTGGTTTCTTCCTGCCTATTCCCATTACCCTGATCCCTTCTGCTATAGTCATTCCCATTCCTACGATTACTTTCAAATGCTACTCCTCTCCTGTGATTATTTTCCCCCACACTCCTATGTCCTACCTGCCTACCCAAAGAATCGAAACGTTGCAACAGCCCTTCCATTCCCTTAATGGTCTTAACCTGCTGGATGCACATGGCCAACTGAATATCTTCATTAAAATGTCTAGCCATCCTCCTAACAATATCCTGCTCTGGCAAACTCTCTTCTAAGTTCTGACTAATAGCCACGTGCACAAGAAAATACTCCGTACGAGAAATACCCTCATTACCCTTATACTTCCCAGCCATAATCCTATCTCTTTCCCTACCCTGAATCTCCTCATCCCAAAACTTATCCATAAACAACTCCCTGAATCCCCTTAAACCCTTAATATGACCTCTATAAACATCATACCAACTCCTAGCTTCACCCGTAAACGCACTTGCTAACATATCATCTACCAAATCCCACTCTAACACACCTTCTTCCAAGCTCCTAGTAAAACGTTTCTCCACTACCTTGAGAAATTCCAGAGGGTTAAACTGCTTACCGTTAAACTTAGGCAGCTCAATTTCCTTAATAATATGCCTTTGTATGCTAGAACTCTGAACATCACCTGAGGACCTGACTGATTGAATCTTTTCGTCAACCCTCTGTAATACATCTGCCTTCCATACATCAATATGACTAGCGTTCTCTCTGACCTGATGTTCAATTACACCTTGTTTACTTATCACATTGTGAATACTGTTAAAGTTATCTAAAATTTTATCCTGACATTTAGAATTATTTTCAACAAGTTTAGCTTCAAGATTGTTAGCAACGTTACAAATTACTCGGTTAAATTCACTTTTATTTGATTCAGATATACCCCTAATTTCTTCAATTTGCCTATCATGCTCAGACAATTTACCATTAATTTCTACACATTGATAGTTTAATTCCTTCCTCATCTCCATAATACCTGAATCGACTTTCTCACTTAACCTCTTTACTTGATTATCCATCCTATCACTAATTTCCTGAACTTGTTTTTCAATTTTAGCAACATTAATTTCCATTTTCTGATTATTATCCTCAAGTTTACTTTCAAGTTTCTGTGTTAACTCATCATTCTGCTCTCTAAGTTTACTTTCAAGTTTATTAGTAAATTCACTCAAAATATGAACTAATTGGTCTAGCTGCTGGTCACTATTATCGCTACTCTGCTCTGATAGAGATGATGAAGCATTGTCCCCGGTTACCATCGAATCTAACACAACATTTAAATTATTATCGCCCATTGTGGCTTCACTCTCTGAATTAATCATGTCAACGGTATAGTTTGCTCCCCCTGTACTACAATTAATATGCACTTTCCTTTCCACACTCCTATTTCTTTATTTTAACAGATTAATATTTTCTCTCGTCCAACTCATCACCTTGCGTTTCCCACATACGCAAAATTTCCACAAGACATATTATACACTCCACAGCGAACAAGAAATCTCCACAACAACTGTACATATCATGAAATCTGAGAGCAACTATACCATTTCTGTGTGCATACCCTATCGTGACTCAGATCAGTCTTGCCCCACGTTGCTAGCGACATTGAAATCTCTCTATTAAATATAAATATAAATAATAATGACTAATGGAATTTGGGAGCCATAAATATACAAATAAATAATTCTTAAACTTTGCCGGCTGTTGAAACTCATCTTCAGGGTCGTTGCCTTGTGACAAGGAGATCTGAATCACTTGATACCTAAAAAATTAATATTGGAAAAGGAGTCCATCTGGTAATTTCCCCCACCCATAGAAATTAAACAGAATATATATATCTCATACAATATACTTAGTCAATTAAACCTGTATTTACCTAGAAATCCGAGCAGAGCTCGTCGTGATACACCCTTGAACATATATAACAAAATAAAGAGAATATTGATATAAATAATAAATGTCTTAATTTATGAAATAACTCTCTCTCAATAACTGGTACTCAGTTTATTCCGCAACGCAAAATATTCACACGCAGTCATGACTCATTTTTCAAGAATGGACTCCACTTTGCTGATGGCGTTGGTATAGTTTGAAAAGGCCCAACACGTTACCTTACGTAGACTCTCCGTAGAATTATATATGGCTAACATTCATAACCATAGAATGTTGTTACACTCCAGCATCTTTCTCCCTGGTTCCTTCAACAGCAGATCTCGAACTCCCAACATGGCATGGGACATCTTCCCACAACTCGTACAAAACACCTCTCCGATTACCACCAGTACCACATCTGCACACTGCAAGCTGCAACTTCCAACTCTCGACGCGTGCTTGCACCACACTAGCCCAAGCCAACACAACAGCATCTTAAAATAGCCCAGTTCCTGGAATTTTCCACCTCAGCTCCGTCAACACGTAAACCCCCGCTCGGAGACTCGTCACGTACACAACCGGGAGATAAACTGAGTGATCGAAACACACTAGTCCCAAATAAAATATAGAGAGTATCCATAATAACGAGAGTTCCAAAAAGAGTTACTAAGCCGCGACGGCTAAATACACACATAAATGAAATATACACATGAATAAATAATAATAATAATAATAATAATAATAATAATAATAATAATGACAATAATAATAATAATATCTGACCGGGGTTTGTCAGGTTACAAACTAACTAACTGCACCTCATTTTCATTGGGCCTAATAGCGTAGACAGTATACAGTACGTGTGTAACTATTGAAACTCTCCAGTCACGCCCGAATGATAGGCTATGACTCTCGACTGCCGGTTAAATCGGCGAACACTGACTTGACGGCCGTTTACGCAACTATGTAATTAATGGGAACTGGTGCACGTGGCTATGAGACTTTTTCCTTTATCGGAGGGTTACATTATGGGGAGAAGGGATCTAGTGGAGCAAACAAGAAATTATTAGCCGTCGTGCATCCTCGCTCCACTGAATGGAGCTAGTATCAACATGTAAGTGACATTGACCAATAGCGGTCCTCGCGGTTTCCCCTTGCTCATCCATTAGGTCACAGGCCAAAGCAATTACTGCATTATTAATTTCTCATACTGACATCATTAGTTAGTGTTTGATGGACCGTGTATGGCGATTGGCCAGGATAAAGTAAATTTCGCTTTTTGTTCTCTTCGTTCTGATTGGTTCTCTGAAAGAGAACAAAATGGTCGCTCGTGTACGTTTCTCTTTGTGAGGCCTCGTATGTATACACTGCATTAGTATTAGCCTGATTACACACCGGTATGTTTGTGTTTTCCCTGATGCTGATAAATAATTAGAATTCAGTAGAAAGATTTGTTTCTGTACTTAGGGTTGGCATAATCCTTTTTCGCAAAACCGGACATCTAGTATACGTGAAAAACCTCGGCGGATTATCGACAAAAGAACTCGATTTAAAACAAACATAGTAATATTTTGACAATGGTAAAGAAAACCTATTTCACACTAAATGCATCAGTTCATTATACTGTGGTACTTGTAATTACACATGTTAAGGTTTCTTATTTATTTATTTATTTATTTATTTATTTATTTATTTATTTATTTATTTATTTATTTATTTATTTATTTATTTGTCTTATTTCAAGAAGCGAAGTTAGGACGCCTGGCCATCCTTACATTTAACCACATTTAAATATTTTGAGCAGATATACAATTATAATTTATAATTATAAATTATAATTTAGCAGAGTTACATTATGCTAACATACCCCCTCACTCTCACTCACATTTATAAAGGAATTAAAATAGTATTCTGTACATTAAACAATATTGCCAAACACACACACACACACACACACACACACACACACACACACACACACACACACACACGCGCGCACACACACACACACACACACAAAATGAATACACATATTACAAACTATCAATTAGATCTACATTACCAGACAAACACAGTCTATTGCCATACACACACTCAACTGTACAGTGCACACGTCAGTCGGTAGCTTTCACCAGGTAATCTTGGCAAGATCGCTTGAATGTAGTTACTGAATCACTGTCCCTGATACTGACTGGTAAGGAATTCCAAAGTCTGGAACCGGTCACAGTAAAATAATTGTTATACGTAGATGAATGATGAAGATGAATTGCAAGAGTAGATCCAGCGCGAGTATTACAGTTATGAAATGAAGAGAGAAAGCTACATTTAAAGGAAATGTAGGCTACAGAGGCGAGTTGCTATGTAGGAGTTTATTTATTAATACAAGGATGTGATATTTCGTCTTTTGTCAGGTTTTGGCCACTGAAGTTCTTGATAGTAAGGAGTTGTATGCACATCATAGCTCGAGTTAAAATTGAATCTGAGGCAACAATTGAAGGCTCGCTGCAGTATCATCGTTTGTTCCTGAGTTGCGTCAACAAGGATTATGTCACAGTAGTCGAGGATAGGAAGAATTGAAGTCTGCACTAGTCTTTGTAGCATGTCGGGTGGTAAGACGTCTTTGTTTCTCTTCAATGGATGAAACGAAGCAAAAACCTTCCGACAAATATTTTGGTATGTTCCGACCAATTTACATTTTCAGTCATAGTCACGCCAAGGTTTCTCACTGTAGTAGTGTAAGGAATGATTTTTATCGTTTATTAACAGAGGTGCAGTATGAGTGCTGTTGAAGACGTGTAGTAGCTTTCGAGAATCGACAATGATTGCTTGTATTTTTGATGGGTTTATGGGAACTATAATCTATTAGGCCTGTTTGATCGTGCGTATTCACTTAGTTGTTTCGGGTCAGCATTTACGGTTTGCACTGTATCTGATAACTCGCTAATTCTGCAGTGGCTATATATATTGAAGGTCATCTGCAGGTAAGTGGTAAATGTATGATTTTAGTGCAGACGAAATGTCATTGATGTATAGCGAAAATAGTAGTGGTCCCAAAACACTACCCTGCGGGGTGCCTACTTTCCTAGGTCGCCATTCTAAAATGCTGTCATGAGTTGTTACCCGCTGTCAACGATCATTCAAAGAAGACATAAAGAACCTGAGCGTTAAAGGGTCGAATCAGTAAAATTCCAAGTTTTAAACTAATTGTTGTAAGTTTATTGTGTCAAAGATACCACTGAAGTCAGACCAATAATATTTTTCATAAGACCGTACTTTGTCAAGATACTTTGAATCTTATTCACGGTAATTTAGTTACATGTTATACTAAATGTCAAGAAAGGCCCTAACAAATGACAGACTTGAATCTATTCTATAAAAATACAGTTTTGAATCGGACACAATGTAAGGCTACCCGATTTATCAAGCTGGAAACTGGGACGCCTCCCGCACTCCACGTGACGTTAACTAGCACTTGCATAACCAAAATACTTTATAGTTTACACCATAATATCTGTCAGTTACTACACTTCCAGTATTATTACCCCATAGTATAACAATGTTCTCATTAATAACATATACAGCATTACTTAAATATGTAAATATTATTATACGAGTAGGTATACCAATCTTTGAGATACATTTTTCACTATTGTGGATTTCTTTCAGCAACTACTTGTTTTAATGAAGGTTATCATGCACAATCAACCGCACAGAAAATGGCCGTCGCAGAAGATGATTTCCTTTCAAAATCCTATTGTTTGAAATTGGATGAGCATAATATGAAGGTGGTAGGATTCCAAGTAGCATCTCTTCAGCCACCGGCTGTCCACAGTTAGCGAATATCCTCGCATATAGAGAATGTAAAAAAGTAAATATTTCTTTGCCGGCCAATTTTGTGTGATTGAGTGTACATTTCCATTCAGGAATATTTCACATTGAGCTTGACATTGCACTGGCAATAATTGTGCAGACATGTTACTCTTTTGTGAAGACCATACTGATTCATGTTTTAAAATAGCCTTTCAATAAGAGCCTTAGACCCTAGTGATGAAAACTAAAATTCATCAAACAAGGGGAATACATTCAAGTTACAACTTGATACTTTATTTTAGTATGATATTCCACTTTGTTCAATTGTCATTCCTACTTCACATACTTTCTCTAGAGCTTTAACAATTTTCTTTACAATAGACGGGTGCACGGAAGACGCCTCCCCGAAGATTGTATAAATTACGCTATGAAAATCAGTATAATCGGGCGCACCCTGGGTAACGTTGCAAATTAGCAGCAGCGGATTCTTCCACTACCGGTCAACACAAAAGTAGTAATCCTCCTAAAGGGTCTTTTTTAAGACCACTTGTTATAGTCTCGATAAATATCGAGGGTTTTTCATGTGCTAAGTGCTAAAGGGACTTTATTGGCTGATTTGTGTAAGGAATGTAAATGTGACATCCTTCTAGTGCAAGAGACTCACCGGGGCTACAACAGCCATCGACTCAAAATCGCAGGCATGGAACTTGTTCTGGAAAGAATCCGTGATAAATATGGTAGTGCCATTTTCACCAAACCAAACCTAAATATCACATCAACCTCGCTGACTGAAAGAGATGACATCGAGATTCTTTCTGTATGTACGCCACACTTAGCGTTACTTCTATGTACAAGCCTCCTAATGTTGACTTCACGAAGATAAACTGGAAACCTGAGCAGAGAATCATGAGCTTCATCTAATTCATGAACCAAAGCTACCAGCATCCTCCAATAGTGGTCGGTGGAAGAGAGGCTAGAACCCTGACAATATTTTTGTGTCATCAAAAGTTGCTGAGATTTGCGTGAAGATGACGGATAAGCCCATCCCATCTACCCAACATAGATCTGTAATTTGCTAGGTGAATGCCATGGTAGTGCCAGAGGAGTTACCTTTCAAGCGAAGGTTTAATTTTCAGAAATGAAATGTCGTATGGCTTTTAGTGCCGGGATATCCCAGGACGGGTTCGGCTCGCTAGGTGCAGGTCTTTCTATTCGACGCCTGTAGGCGACCTGCGCGTCGTGATGAGGATGAAATGATGATGAAGACAACACATACACCCAGCCCCCGGGCCATTGGAATCAACCAATTAAGGTTAAAATCCCCGACCCGGCCGGGAATCGAACCCGGGACCCTCTGAACCGAAGGCTAGTACGCTGACCGTTCAGCCAACGAGGCGGACAATATTCAGAAGGCCGATTGGGAAAAATTCGCCAACGAGCTTGATACAGAAGTTGCCAAGATCCCACCGCAACTTGAGATGTACGAGGCATTTGTCAAATGCGTCCAGACAGCCTCTAGAAGGACCATTCCAAGAGGTTGTAGAACAAGTTACATACCAGGACTGAATGATGACAGAAAACAGCTGATGAACCATTACAAAGATCTTTCTGAGACTGACCCATTCGCTGATGACACTATCCAGGTTGGTGAGGAATCGCTGCAAACTATCTCAGCAAATCGCAAATTTAAGTGGACCTCTCTGGTAGAGAATCTAGACATGAATTTGAACAGTAGGCGAGCCTGGAATCTCCTGAAAAATCTCAGCGGTGACCCAAGAAAACCTAGAAACTTCACCACAATAACAGCAGACCAGATTGTAACCCAATTACTCATGAACGGGAAGACCAAATGTCGGAGTATACGGGAGCAACTGGAACGAACCCCAAGAACTGAGAACCATAACCTCCGAGAACTCTTCACCTTGAATGAACTAGAGCCTGCCATCTCCACCTTGAAATTAAATAAAGCTGCTGGCATCGAAGATATCAGGGTAGAACAGATCAAGAAGTTGGGCCGGACCACTCTGCAATGGCTGCTTACAATGATTGATGAGTGTATATCTAAGCTTTATATTCCCAAGCTCTGGAGGAAAGCTCGAGTAGTTCCACTACTTAATCCTGGCAAGGAGCCAAACGATCCTAAAAAGTTTCACCCAGTATGATTGTTATGTCATTGTTTCAAGATCTTCGAGCGCCATATCCGTAACCGAATTAGTGGCATCTTCGAAGGAAAGTTCATTCCTCAACAGGCCTGTTTTCGACCTGGAAAGTCATGCTGCAGTCATATATTGAATCTTCCTCAACACATCGAGGATGGTTTTGAACAGTGCAAGGTAACAGGAGTTGCCTTTGTTGACTTAACAGCTGCCTACGACACCATCAACCACAATTTTTTCTGCTATCGGCTTTACGTCGCACCGACACAGATATGTCTTACGGTGACGATGGGGCAGGGAAGGGCTAGGACTGGAAAGGAAGCAGCCGTGGCCTTAATTAAGGTACAGCCCGAGCATTTGCCTGGTGTAAAAATGGGAAACCACGGAAAACCATCTTCAGGGCTGCCGACAGTGGGGTTCGAATCCACTATCTTCCGAATACTGGATACTGGCCGCACTTAAGCGACTGCAGCTATCGAGCTCGGTCCCATCAATCACAGAAAGTTGCTGAGGAAAATTTACCAGCTCACTAATGATTATCAACTAACATCTCTTATTGGCATTTTCCAGCAGAATAGAGATTCCAAGTCTCTCTCCATGGTAAGAAGAGCAGATAGCGCATACAAAAGAACGGTTTACCTCAAGGCAGTGTGCTAGCCGCTGTGCTCTTTAATATTTACACTAATGATCAGCCCATAACGGAACATAACAGGCTTTTCATATATGCCGACGATACTGCAGTGGCTGCCCTAGGAAATACATTTGAAGAAGCGGAGGGAAAGTTGACTTCTGCACTAGATACTCTTGGCTCTTACTATGAAGGCAATCATCTAAAGCCAAATACCAACAAGACTCAGGTGTGCGCATTTCACTTAAGGATTAGAGAAGCTCGGCGGGAACTGGACATTACATGGCAAGGCAAACGACTTGAATATTGTCCAACACCTGTGTATCTAGGTGTTACTTCTGACCGGACACTGTCCTTCAAGAAACATCGCCACAACACCAGGCTGAAAGTTAGTTCACGAAACAATATTTTGAGAAAGCTCACAGCTACCACCTGGGGAGCAAGCCCTCGCGTCCTGAGAACCTCTGCTCTTGCTTTGTGTATGTCCGCTGCAGAGTACGCTTCACCTGTGTGGAGTTCATCCACTCACACCAAGCAGGTTGACATTGCAATCAACGAGACCATTCGAATCTTGTCGGGATGTCTGAAGCCAACTCCAGTTGACAAACACTACCCGATTATTGGAATAGCTCCCCCCACTATCAGAAGGGCTGTTGCTGCTGATGGAGAGAGGACGAAGCAGACTAATGATTCTCGCCATCCACTGCATGATCACCAGGCTTTAGTCTGTCGACTGAAGTCGAGAAAGATCTTCATCACCAGGACTCAACCACTGGTAGGAACATCGGAGTCTAACCGCATCACCAGGTGGAAGAGCATGCTGACGTCTGATACCCCTGCAAACGAAGAGGTAGCTCCAGGGAATGACCTGCCCTACCCTATTTGGAGATCACTTAATCGTCTTAGGGTGGGCGTCCCTCTTTGCAAGACCAACATGCAAAAATACGGCATACTTTCAGCTGATGGAGACGCATCCTGCGAGTGTGGTGTAACACAAAATCCGAACCACTTGCTCGTCTGTCCTTTACTAGAACAACCCTGCACTACACAGGACCTGATCGAGGCGAACAACAAGGCCATCGGAGTTGCTACATTTTGGAAATGCTGACCGGACACGGAATGATGATGATTTACAATAGAGAGCTAATAAAAAATAACCGCCGAGTTTATTTGTTTAAAAAGAATCGTTCATAGGAATGCATACTTCAATTTCTTTCCATCCTGGCACAGTTTTTTAAAAAGCAAAGTGCAGCAGAACTTATTGTATACGTCATAATGCGCATCCTACGTCTCCAGGCACAATAGTGCTATTATTACATTTATGTTGAAAATAATAATTGTTAAACGAAAAATAATAAACTAAACAAAAAGTCTGGACAAGTACCTGTCACAACGGCATCTTGTGGGGACATGCAACAACTCCATCAGAACTGGGAATTCACATACACCATCACGTGCATCAAATAAAGAGTAAAATAATGAAGTGGTATTGTAAGGGAATCAGGCTATGATATTTCTGCCATCTGTTGTACAACATGAGAGTTATAAGTCCAAGATGAACAGAAAAGTGATCCTTGATGGTGGAAGTTTGAATTTTCAATCTTCTTCTTCTTCTCCTACTGCTTTGCCCACATCTATAAGATCGAAGATGCGAACTGCGTAGCACATGTGTATTTGGCCCCGTTTTACGGCCGGATACCCTTACTGAAGCCAACCCTACATGGAGGGATGTCACCACTATTATTTGTTTCTGTTGTGGTTGGTAATGTAGTGTGTTGGCTGAGTACGAAGGGGAGAGTGTTGGGACAGACACCAACACCCGATCCCTGAGCCAGAAGAGTTAATCAGAAACGATTAAAATTCCCGACCCGGTCGGTAATCGAACTCGGGGCCCTCTGAACCGAAGGGCAGTTCGCTGACCATTGAGCCAAGGAGTCAATATTTTATCATAATACACATTTAATGGATAAACATAAAACTAATCCGGTACTTTACAGAGGAATTTTACTAAAACGATCGGGACAACTTTTCCACCCTTGAATCGGGACAGTTCTGGTTTTCCTGGACGTAAAGTAACTCTAGCTGTACTACTCTCATGGAGTAAAATGATCGCAAAGAAATCCACTGCATATCGATTTTTAAAAGATCTAAACTGTTTGTGATATAGGTCGGTTAGCTAACACGTTAATAAATTGTGATTCAAATTTCCTTCGACAGCTCCTTCTGTCGATCAGTGGTAGATTGCTACCTCTGGACCTCAAGATCGCGGGTTCAAACCCGGCAGAGGTATTCGGATTTTCGGAATTTGGAAAAAGTTCATTCGACACTCCATGTCGTTCATGTCGGCATGTACAAGAACTCTGGTGAATCATTTGGTATTTGCCTGACAAAATACAGTTTCATAGTAGAGATACGTTTCTCTACCATCTGGTAGAGTAAAGAAAGACATCAAAACTGACACGCAGGCATCCTGAAATGGTGTCACATTAATAATGCTTTCACATGGTAGCTGAGGTCATATATTTTTCTTATTCTTATTATTATTTAACCATGATCGAAGTCCGTCTAGTGGCCATGATCGTTATGGTGTCGGGTCCTGTTGGTGGAAAGAAAATCATCAGAATGTTGGCTGACAGGGTAGGGGTTGTGGTGGTATAACCTACTATTTCTAATCACTAGATTGCGTGCCAAAAGCCTGAAATCAATTCCAAACCTGTCCGCAGTGCTCATATGGAGTGAGGGCATATGACGCTATTGAAGGTGATTCGTCCGTCGGTTGGAGACGTTAAGCTTTGAGCAGACCCTTTGGTGCTATTCGACAGGAACTGGTATGTAACGGCACCGGCTTTTACCGTATTCTTTCCTACTATCATGTATCACCTCATACATTTCATGTCTGCCATCTGTTGCTGGGAAAGATTATAGAATCAAAGAGTATCTAATAGGGAATAGTATTATTTCGTCATCAGAGAAGTGTACACTCTCTGGCTTGACAGGTAGTAATCAAGCATGGCTGAATGCAATGACATTACTTAGGACGAAAATCACATATATCACCCGCTAAGTACAGAATGTACAGTATTGCGGGTTAGTGTAAGTCTTCGCCTGCAATTACTAGAGTAATCATAAGTGATTTGATTTTATGATTAGGCCTACTCGAAGTTGGTTGAACTAGAGACTTATTAATGTCTCATGGTTCACTGGCAGGTAATTCCGGAGAGAATGCAACAACAATGAAGCATATAGGTCCAGTAGAACGGACGGACGGACGGATTTGCCAAAGCCGTTTTTATTAATCTCTTTTAATATACACAATAACCTCGTTTATCCGGCCCTCATTAATCCGGATCTCCGGTTTATCTGGATGGAAAATAATAAAACATTATTTTTGTTTGTACAGTATTTCTTTTACCGGGTCCACTCTTCTTGACTGTCTTTTCCGCCAAGGATATTTAAGGACAGGAATTTGAAGTAATTCGGCCACGGTCTATCAAAGGTACCGTGCCGGTATTCGCCTGGAATTGAGAATAGGGAACCGTAGCAAACCATTCCCAGGAAGACCGAGATGGGATTCGAACCCACGCTCTTCTGAATGCAACGCACTTATAATTCACTGATGGTGAATTCGAAAATGAAACCGGCGCTCCATCAGAAGAAACAACGACTCATAGAGAGGCAACAACGCAGCTGGGCAAACTGATGGCCTATTCAGAATCCCAGACTGAAACCACACCGGCAGAAGTGATGTTAGTAAGACGTCTTCGTGATGGTGCTGCGTGCAAACGCTATACAACAGGAAAAGCTCATACATTATTTTAGTGCATAAAACAGAGTCGTAAATGTAAGAAAAGTGTTCTTATATTTCTTTGTACAATTGCAAAATGGTTATTACTGTACAAATTATGTTAAGAGATTATATAACATGTATTGTATTTGTTTTTTAGTTTTTCGGATTATCCAGATTTTCGATCATTCGGACAAGTTCCGGTCCCACTTAATCCGGATAAACGAGGTTCTTGTGTATATATTACAGACAGCTTTAACGTAAGTGGAACGAAATTCCTTTATTCATGTTGGGAGCTTTCGCTTTTGAATACTACTAAAGTGCACGCATTGTAGAAACTCGTTTCCAACTATTAGAGCTTTTCATTTTTACCGCCCCATAAATTTGCCGTCTTGGTCATGGGCCCATAAGGCCTTTATTCTAGTTACCTTGCATAAGGCCCATGTCTACATACGGCTCTGATCGCGATAAAATGTTTTATAGGTTACTAAAGTGTTGTAAGGTGTATGTTCCCAGGCAGGTGATACGATTATTTTGTAACTGCCAAGGAACATCTCTCCTTAACGAATTATAATCATTATAAAATATCAAAGCCATTTCTTATTAACAGTGCTGATGTAGTTATTATTATTATTATTATTATTATTATTATTATTATTATTATTAATAATAATTATATACAGTCGTATCAATACACACTTTATTAAAACATAACCGGTTTTCGGACACTAAGGTCCATCATCAGTGTTAAAATTTAAATTTAATTTCACATAAGTGTGTCGTCAAAATAGGTTAAAATAGTTTAAAATGTAGCCCTGTTGACATCAACATAGGAAGGGCTGGCTTTTCCTCGTGCTCAGGCTGTTGGTCGAGTACTCATTTTAACCAATTTTGACGACACACTTATGTGAAATTAAATTTAAATTTTAACACTGATGATGTACTTTAGTGTCCGAAAACCGGTTATCTTTTAATAAAGTATGTGCTGATACGACTGTATATAATTAATAATAATAATAATAATAATAATTATTATTATTATTATTATAAAAACAATCTCTCCTTAATCATATCACTCCTTTGGCTTTCCAAGAAACGTAAAGAATTCTTGGCAGTCTATTTTGTTTCTTCTTCTACTACTACTGCTACTACTAAAACGTTTTCATTCCTCCCCTGAAGGGGGAGGCGGGCTTCTTAGACGGTGACGCCGTCTCTCGGGCCAGGAGATTTGTTGACGGTGAAGGAGATGCTCCGAGAAGGTGAGGGGGTTCGCGGCCGTGGCCTATACTACGAACTGCCCCGGTATTCGCCTCAGTGCAGGAGAATGGAAAACCACGGAAAACCATTCTCAGGACAGCCGACGGTTGGGGCCAGCCGTGAGATCCAGCCCTGTGCCGTCTCCCGAATGCAGAGGCGTAGAGCCACGGACCAGCCGTGGCCACCTGTGTACCTAGACCCAGTCTGCATCTACCGACCCTCTTGTTTCATACGGTAAAGTCTAAAACTTCATCATGACTGCCTTACTTTATGTGTTCGTAGAGCTCCTGTTGGATGCTCCTTTCCCACCGCACACATGTGTAAAATAAACGCTAATCTAAGTGGATGTTTGGCGAACCCTAGCAAGCCATTTCTATCGCAGAATGTACTTTGTGTTTACGTGGAATAATTTGTGTATCAAATGGAACCTTCCACTTTAGTTCATTTTCCTTGCTCTCCGGTAATGAGTATTGCCGCTGTCTGTATGTATTTGGGCAGACAAACACACAGAGTAGGGTTCATATTTTATTCACGTGTAATTGCATGCTCGTTTTCCGCCCGTGTGCTCACACTTGAAACGCTACGAATCCATTTTCATTCCTTTGAGGTCATTGGTCGAGGTTTTGAGTACAATCAGTCGGAGAGCTTTTGTTACCACCGTTGACCAATCATGCGAATCTTGAGTTTATTCTGACGATCCTGGTAGACCACCTGCTACTGTACAGTACGTGCATTTCATTTAGAATTGCAGATCATTACCCTATCGTTAGTATTTGTGGTACGAAACATGAAGTAATACAAAGCAAAGGGTCACAGGGGGAAAAGGAAAATGTTTCTCTTCTTTGTTTCTTGCCCGTGTGAACATAGACACTGGCTGAAAAATCTAAAGTAATTTACTGTATACCCACGAGAAAATATATCATTGCAATGCCTTCCAACCTAGAGTTTACGGGGCATATTGACGGTAGGTAAGCAATAGCACTGGCGGGAAAGGCAGGCTATATCTTTCCTGCCTTAGTAGCCTTTTAGTACCGGGAACAGGGCGGTTATCTCAGGGGCAGCGGCGGCACGTGGACGATGTATCTGGAGGTTCAGTGTTTTGTAAAATAACTTGTTCAAATGTATTTTTACTTGATGTAAACGTGTTAGTCAGACTACTTCTATTTACGCTCTTGTCTTATAGTTTACGCCTTGTTCTTTATTTTTTATAAAACACTCAAGTTATTACTAATTAATGATAGTTTTGTGTTTTTACGTCCCAATAACCAACTTTCCGTTTTCGGAGACGCCGAGGTGCCGAAATTTCGTCCCACAGGAGTTATTTTACGTACCACTAAATCTACCGAGAGGAGGCTGACGTATGTGAACACCTTCAATTACCACCGGTCTGAGCTAGGATCGAGCCTGCCAGTTGGGCCAGAAGGCCAGCGCCTCAATCATTTGAACCACTCAGCCTGGTTAGTATTACTAATTAAAAGTTTACTAAGCTTGGCTACGTACGCCTATTCATCCTATACAAACATACTCTGACTCACTGCGGTAAGTTTCATCTAAAACGCAAAATCATGACATTCAAATCCCTTCAAACCCTACCACATCCGGCAATTATTAACCGCGCGCTTTGAGGCAGTGCTTCGGCTAATTTCGGGGCTGCTCGATATACACTAGTGTCCAAAAGTTAAGCATAAGTTACGAGTAAGCAGGGCAACAGGAAATAGACCCGCAAATTGCACGGCATATGCACCTACCAACTTTACGTGTTCGCTGTGTATAGGGAAAAGTGTTCCCTGCTTTGACTAGCGGCGTAACCGCAAGGTAAACAGAGCCAGTGCCTGCGCCCTATATTCCCTCAGTCGTGTTTGCCCTGTTATAGTGTGCGGAGTGTATCCTCGTGGTGAACGTGACAACATAATGGCACAACGACGCCATTTGGACCCCGTTTTGCAGGGTAGAATACTCGGCCGCCTGGAAGCAGGCCAGACACAGACCGAAGTCGCCGTATCCTTGAATGTGCCACAAAGTGTCATTTCCAGGCTTTGGAGACGATTTCGAGACACAGGAGATGTTAGTCGTAGGCCAGTACCAGGTCGACCAAGGGTAACCACCCCACAGTAGGACCGATATCTGGCCTCAACCGCCCGACGAAATCGGAGTGCACCTGCAAGACAATTATCGGCGGAGCTTGCAGCCGTCTCAGGGATTGCTATTTCCCGGCAAACTGTGTACCGGAGGCTCAGAACAGCAGCGCTATTTGCCCAACGTCCAGCGGTGTTCGTCTCGCTCACTCCAGCACAGAGATGGGCCCGTTTTCTGTGGAGCCGTCAACATCGAAACTGGACCATGAATGAATGGAGGTATGTGTTCTTCACAGATGAATCCCGCTTCAGTTTGCAGAACGATTCCCGTCTCACATTAATCTGGAAAGAACCGTGTAGCCGATACTACCACAGAAACATCGTGGAACGGGACCAGTATGGTGGTGGCATCATGGTGTGGAGCGGCATCATGTTGACTGGTCGTACGGATCTGCACATCTTCATGGGTGGTCTGAGGAACACTGTTAACGCTCGGAGATACAGGGATGAGGTACTGAGACGACATGTTCGACTCTTCAGAGGTGCGGTTGGTCCAGACTTTGGACGATAATTCCCGACCGTACCGCGCTGCTCTGGTGGATGAATCTCTGGCTGGGGAAGACATTCATCGCATGGACTGGCCAACGAGGTCTGCGGATCTGAATCTTATAGAACATGCCTGGGATGCATTAGGGTGGCGAATTGCATCCCGTCAGCCTCCACCACGTACCCACCAAGACCTTCACATTGCCCTTTCGGAGGAATGGGATGGACTGCCACAAGAGGTCTTGGACCATCTGATAGAGAGCATGGTACGTCGCTGCGAAGCATGTGTGGCCGTTTGAGGTAACCATACACCCTATTAACGGCATATTTTGTTGTGGAAGACATTGCCAAGTTTTGTTAGTTGTTGTTAAAGGTGTACCTTAGCTATCAGAACCTTTCTGACACTGTTTTTGTTGGACATGTTGTGTGACATATGGTGTGTGAGTGAGCTTCCGTTTGTTCAGCAATCCCTCTATCAGGTGGTATGGCCTCGTTTAGTGATTATGCTTAACGTTTGGACACTAGTGTAGCTCGTGTCTATCACTGGCCCTGTCACCAACGATACCTTGCCTATGTTCTCGGACTCCCCTCCTTGTTCTTCATAACCCTGCACCTTGCTCACGCTCCTTGCTTCCCACAGTCCCGCGCCATCAGTCCAGAAATTGAACCTCTCCGCTGCTTGCGGAGAGTAACTGACGTGAGTGTTGATGTCAAATTATCGCTACGTGAGTGAATATGCAGGGCTAATTAAAGGAATAGGCCGTTGATAAGCCATTTCACTAGGAGTTATCTATTTCTAGGGGAGTTCACCGAATCAGTGAACGTATAGAACGTGCCACACCTGCTCCAGAGGAACTATTTCACGCGCTTTCATTCAGTAACCTCTAGTCTCCTAGTTTTATATCTACAAGTCCCGTTTCTTGATACGGACCAGTATGAGGTGAGATGAATTTATGTTACATGTTTCATGTCCGAATGCCCTTCTTACGCCAACCTCCGTTGAGGAGCTCCTAGTATTCACGCCATAGGAATTAACAGCACACTTACCATTCAGCAAAGGAGTCGGTAAGAAGACACTTAATACGTCCGAAATAACTTTTTTTGATAGTTGTTTTACGTCGCACCGACACAGATAGGTCTTACGGCGACGATGGGACAGGAAAGGGCTAGGAGTGGGAAGGAAGCGGCCGTGGCCTTAATTAAGGTACAGACCCAGCATTTGCCTGGTTTAAAAATGGGAAACCACGGAATACAATTTTCAGGGCTGCCGACAGTGGGGTTCGAACCTACTATCTCCCGAATACTGGATACTGGCCGCACTTAAGCGACTGCAGCTATCGAGCTCGGTCGAAAAAATAACACCTTGGAGGATAGTAAAATAGTAGGACTGTCGAGCAAACATCAGTGTCTTAAAAGAGGATTGAGTTTGATTAATATTTTTCTCTGGTACCACAGAAACAAAGTTGCTTCAGTATTTACTTGTGATAAACGGAGTATTTTAATACATATTTTTTGGATTTTTTTTCATTTTTATCCCTTAACAGCATTTTTTTAATTTTTAATATTTTTGGGGCTTTGTAATTTTTGTCCAGAAATCGCTCCTTCGCAATGATGTGCTCCATATCCAAGGAGAACAATTCTCACTTGAGACAGGAGATAACAGTGATATAATGTATTTTAAGAATGCCCCTATTGTTTCATTTGAGGAAGAAAGGACATTTCTGTTAGTTAACAACCCTCAGAGTGTCTTTTTGAAACCGTTTGAAACTTACATAAAACGTTTAGTGTATACTACAATTCATTTAGTGAAAATGCAAAATAACAACTAATTAATACTGTAAACTACATAAGTTAAAATAATTTTCGTGTCATTTAGATACACCTGATACAGAAGTAAACAATAACATCGTATACGGTCTTCTATACTGATACTTGAATTCAATTATGAATATGATAATTATTTATTACTTTTTTTTCTAGTTGCTTTACGTCGTACCGACACAGATAGGTCTTATGGCGTCGATTGGATAGGAAAGGCCTAGGAGTTGGAAGGAAGCGGCCGTGGCCTTAATTAAGGCACAACCCTAGCATTTGCCTGGTGTGAAAATGGGAAACCATGGAAAACCATCTTCAGGACTGCCGACAGTGGGATTCGAACCCACTATCTCCCGGATGCAAGCTCACAGCCGCGTGCCCCTGACCGCACAGCCAACTAGCCCGCTAATTTATTATTTATTACTAGTCTAAATAACAAAATGTTCAAAAATTCTCTTCGCGCTAGGTAAATTTAGAAAATAAGATTTATTTTAGGTCACTTTTTGTAATTTTAATACATTTTTCAAGGAGTTTCAAGCCACAATTGCCTTATTTATAGCCCTGGTTGTCAAACATCAATAGGTGACCCACGTAACCTGAATGTCTAAACACACGTCCTCCAAAGCAATTGATGTCTTTTCAGTCGCAAGATGGACAACGTCATCAAAGAGCTCACATAAAACGGTGATAGATTATAAATGACTTCCCCTAAAGTTAGCCAACCTTCATTGCACCCATTCTGCACGCCATCTAGATTTAGACCGCGGAACTTGATGTACCTGTGCACGGCCGACTGGATCCCTCGCTGCGCTCCGCGATGCATCAAGTCGGCCGTGAGCTGTGATTTAAAGATCCGCGGATCCACCTGCAAGTAGCCTTCCCTTTCTGAACTACTGTACAGTACTATCAAAGGGTAGAGAAGGGCCCACCTATTTAATACCATAAGCTTGTATATTGTCTTATGAAACTGGGACTAGTTTCGACCCCATATATATAGTGGGTCATTTTCAGCCACGCTACAATTGGAGGACATATGCACACATATAACCAATAATAAATTAAACAATTTGGTGTGCTACAATTTACAATCATAATTTAGAACATTGATGAAGTCCGAACAACACATCCAAACTTAAAACTAAATGGCATATCAAAACTGCTATGGTTGTCGCTCCTACAGCAGTGAAATGTTTCTGAGTTGATCTGGGAGTTGGCATCCTTATCTGTATAGACGAGCAACTTGATTTATAATTTATGTTTGTTCAGTTTAATATGGGTAATTTTGAATAGGTGTTCCTTTTCGTCAGATGCAGTGATCTATTGTTTGATTTGGTTTGAAGTGAATGTCCCTGTGTTCTTCGTAAGTTGCGTACATCTGATACGGACACCAACACCAGATACAGTACGAGTATACAACGCGCCATCTTGCAGTTACTTTTTGAACTTAGTGCGCTGTAATCAATTTTATTTTCGGGGTTGGTACCTCTCTTTATTAAGATGGCACTGACTGTGTCCAATCAGCTGCCAGCATGCTGCATGTTTAAAAAAAATGCCATGGTCGTTCTTCTCGGCAATTTCTTCATCTGAACTAGAATCTGTAAACGTTGGTGGCTGGCTAGCAAGGTTACGGTAAACTTTAACATGTAAAGAATCCTACGTTCCACCCGACACTTTCCTGGTAGAAGGGATGCAATTAAAATGTAGGTATTATGTAACTGTTAGGAAAGTGTAGGAAATTTTAGTGCCATTTAGCGGCTAATAGGGCAAGTTTCTTTTCCCCATGCGTCCTTGATGTAAGTGCCAGGACTTGAATTGGATCTTCGAATAATTTACCGTCGGTATCCTCATCCCTTTTATATTACTGCGGCCAGATATTTTAAAAATGAAAATTTCTATTAACTGTTTAGGATTTTGTTTTTCTTTCTCCTAGTCGCTGTGTAGGTTGGGCTTATTTCTTGATTAAATTGGGTACTTGTGCTCCATTAGGTAATATTCTTATGCCATTCTTTTGGGATTTCTGTGATTCGGAATCCTAAGCATTTTGCTATACAGTATTTCGCCTTTAAAAAAACGATTCCTTCTTCTGGTTTGGAGTTAATTTTTTCCCCTTTGGCCCAGTATGTAGTGTTAGTTTAGCTCCTGAATTTGAAGGCTTTAATTGCTGGAACTGTTTAGTGGTTCACTGTTTGGAATAACCAAGGGTTTAAGACTGAAATATTTCTTTACGGTACATGAATGTACCAGGTCTACTTAGTAAAATGGTATTTGTATGTGCACTCAGTACGCACTCTTTCATTTTTAATATTCCTCACTGCTCCGGGAGCATAAAGATACCTTTCAATTATTTACCTTTTGAGTATGGATCGATAAAATTTTTAACAGCTTATATATTTTACCTTTGTTACATATTTGAAGTCCCTTTGCTTAACTGTTATCAAACATAGCCCATATATTCTTTGTTAAAAGGAATAAAGAAGAGAAAGTTAAATATGTGTCTATACAATCAAAAGTTGTCCGTTATACAAATCTACACGTCTCCACAGATCATTACCAAAATTTACACCCAGGCGCATGAGGCATTCGGGTGGCTATGTTGTCAAATTCAAATTTGACCTTCATATTGTAAAGGAAAAAACAAAAAATCCATAAAATAGGCAATATATCGAAGTTGTAATAGAAGGATCGCACAGAACTCATTTTACGGCCTTCACTGCGAGAAACAATACTGGGCGTGTCCCTACGGGACCCTGCGAACAATATTTTAAGGCCCTAAAATCAACCGATTCCAAGATATTTCTAAAAAACTCCCCACTCTTGGAACGGATCAAAGAACGGCCAACCGTAACGATGGTAACGCCAACTCAAGATGTCCCATTCAGATTTTCCTCTAGCTCTGTAAGAGGCAGTGTTCAAAAATGACGGGGCTAACTTCAACAGCTGCGTATTTAGTGGTGCCATCGCTCGACGCCCTCAAACAACGCATCTTATAAGTTTTCAAGGCCTGCTGTAATGGCTTAATTATTTACACCTGGATTTTGCTCTATGACACAATCTAGCAATTCATTCTCTGGAAAATTAAACCTAAATTCCATGAATGATTAATTACTTCAATGTTCAACCATACTGCGCCATTTCACTTGCAGTAATGAGATGAATACTAAGAAGTAATAAGAGCGCAGGATTCTATATTGTCGACAAAATAGCGGTTGACGTGTGAGAAGGCGGCGATAAACTAATATAAATTCTTTCCACGAAAACAATGAACATGAAAAATATCGATAGTATAATTTTGTGTGTGGTCTGTGTAACGGAAAGAGCGGAAAATATCATTTAATGAGCTGCACAAGACAAGTGAAAACCCTCTCCGAATTTGCAAAAGGCTAAATTCAAATCTGACTACTCTTTATGTCCAACAACGAACTCTTTGCTCTTAAAGAGGCTATGCTATAGATTCTACAAGAAACAAAAAAAAAACAAAAAAACAAACAAAAAACAAAAAACAGAAACAAAACCTATTCCAATTCATTTATAATTTGTTCCCACTCCAAAAGAAACTCTTCATTGAGCCACGTTCTCGCAGCGAAAATTCAGTTCCTGTTTCAAAAAATCAAGAGCGTAGGAAAACATGTTACCTTAATGTGGATACCTTCACACAGTGAAATCCAAGATAATGAGTCTGCTGATCAGGCAGCGAAAGAAGCTACGAGGCATCCACTGAGTGACCCAACAATACCTATACCGCATAGCGACACAATCACACATGTTAAAGAAAGTTATGCCAACAATGGAGGATGGACTGGTTGGCCACTTCACAAAGCAAACTTTGTGAAATAACATCGTGTTCCACAATACAGTACCCAGTTAAGAACCTTTTCAGGCACGAACGGGTTTCAATATCACGGCTGAGGATAGCACACTCAAAGCTAACCCACAGTTATCTTCTAAGAAAAGAGGAACAGCCCATCGGCTGTGTATGCAACTCACTATTGACAATCAAGCATATAATCATTGAATGTCAACTATGCAACAAACAGGGAAAGTACCACAGTATTCCTAATGAGCTCCGAAACGCACTGAACTCTCCTTCACTATGCCTCCAAATTATTACATTTTTTAAAGATTCTTGTTTATATTACTATATATAAATATTATTTTTTCACAGGTTGTATGTTCAATGTAATTCTTTTGTTTATGTAAAATTGTAAATGGTTTTGATATTTTAACGATATGACTATTGAGTTAAAGCGATTATAAACATTTTAAAATTTTAAAAATCATTGTTCAGAATCAGTCATCACCGAGTATTTTGTAATTATACGTTGTAGGCTACTTAATGCTCTTTAGAGAAGCATTTTAATAAATGTATTTATTATAACGTCTATCTCTTGTCTTCCGTGATAGATAATAAGTAAAAACAAGATGGTCCATAATTATTATTATTATTATTATTTTGCTAGGGGCTTTACGTCGCACCGACACAGATAGGTCTTATGGCGACGATGGGATAGGAAAGGCCTCGGAGTTGGAAGGAAGCGGCCGTGGCCTTAATTAAGGTACAGCCCCAGCATTTGCCTGGTGTGAAAATGGGAAACCACGGAAAACCATTTTCAGGGCTGCCGATAGTGGGATTCGAACCTACTATCTCCCGGATGCAAGCTCACAGCCGCGCGCCTCTACGCGCACGGCTAACTCGCCCGGTATAATTATTATTTAAAAAGAAACACATGCTATAAATTAATTCGTAAAGATAAAAAAGAAAAGAAATTTTGGATATAAGATTGAAGAAAATCGTCAGAGGTCAACGGATAACTAGTTACTTTCAACTAAACAACGTGGTTTTATAAAATATCCTCGATGTAGAAATAAATTATCTTTAACAATCACGGAAATCATTTAAGGTTGAGAAACCCAAGAAAAGAGACCAGGAAATGTTTTATGATTCGTGGTCGTGTGATGTTGGATTGAAGTGACATTTATATAAATTATTATTACACAGGCCTGAGAATAGATCTTTGTTTAGGATAGAGATATTCCATAAATTATTGGTAATGTAACTAGGTTAAGGGTTATAATATTATATATTAACTAGCGATTGTACCCGTGCTTCGCTACGGTATTCTACATTGTATTCGAATATCGAAGTAAATAGTGTACATGCAGTAAATAAGATTGTTTTAAAATTGCATGTCTCTTAGCGTTATCCGAGAAAGAGCATGGGGAGGTCCCCGTACGTTGTTTCCAATATAAAGTGTTTGTTACGGGTTTGTGATATAACGGCAAGCTCACTTGTCTACTGCTATTCGCAATCGAGTTGGGAAGTTTACATTATAATTGCAGGCCCCATTGCCTACTACGCGGACAGAATCGATTTGGGGAGTTTTCGTTCCTACTTCCAGACAGATTACAGTTGAGGAGTTTCTATTATAATGGCAGGCAATTACCCTACTATCACTCGAAATTGAGTTGTGCAGTTATCATTATAATGCCAGGTCCATTTTCCTACTGCCAGCCAGCTTACTGCCAGTCACACCAAGTTGGTGAGTTTCCATCAAAATAGCAGGCCACTATGCCTAATGCCAGTCACATTTTAGATGAGGACATTTCTTTATAATGGCGGGCACCCTTGCCTACTGCCAAACACAATCGGGTAGGGGAGTTTTAAACAAAACTGCATGCTCACTTGCCTTCTGCAAGTCAAATCGAGAAGGGAACTATTCATTACAATTGTCGGCCTTCCTTACTAATGACAGTTACACAGGAGTTGGAGAAGGAACCCTTTCCTACTGCCAGTCAAAGTCGTTGTGGGGAGTACTGATTACAATAGCAGACACGCCCTTTCTCGATCGCTAAAAATCGACATCAGTGAATATATATAGATCGACATACGAAAGTATATGCGTGTTTACAATATTGAAGACCTTCATTTACAGATTAACTGCTACTAAACGTACGTCATATCGACAAAGGATTATATCATAAGACACGCCGGATTTAGTGGCCTAAATGGCTGGTCCTATGATATGTCTTCTATTCTTGTGTCAAATTGAGTTAGAAACGTGGAACAGGGTAAAGGTTTTGTAAGATTATCTCACATTACATTACTTTTCGGATAATTATGTGACAGCTACATACATAGCATTTGGCTCACATATGCCTACTGGGTGGGCCAATTTTCGTGAAGAGTATGACGATTCTGTATTTCATATAATTGAAAGTATGAATTATGCATGTGAAAATTCTAAATTGACTTAACATCGATTAATAGAGAAAAATCAAACGTAAAAGGGATACAAACACGGCAAAAAGTCATAAGACCAAGGTTGTATATCATTCCAAATTGAACGGAGATTGTGCAATCCGTTATGTGATAGGAATTTCCGAAGGTCTGCACCATCATTAAAATTGCCTGCATATTTCGATATTCTTCGGGGATAAAAAGTGAAAAATTTAATGATCTAGGATGTTTTCTGTTCGTTACAGGCTAAAACGTATATTGTCAAATTTCAATCATCTTCTTTTTCTTCTGGCAGATTATGCCGCAATCTGGATTTTGGGCGAGGCGGGTAAAAATTAGGACATTCAGGAAACTAAACCAAAAATTATGGAGATGGCCATTATTACCCCTTAAAGGGAAAGCTGTACGAAAATTTCGCCAAAATAGTCAGTGTAGAGGCACACAGTCGTTACGATTTGATTTATATAGATAAGGAATCTGCTCCATGTAAAACACCTTTTGGGCTATGTCCGCTGGACTTAACCTGCAAAAGTGACCATTCATGATATCTCCCTTATTAATCCTCCTGACGAAAAAATGCACCTGAAAAAAAAAAGGTTCAGAGGTGGAATTCCATCTCGTTTGGTCGATTTCCAGTCAGGTTGGTCTTGTTCTGTATATATTGTGGAAGAGTAAAATCACCATTTGTGTTCCCTATAAACCGCCAGTCCATTCCGAAACATGAAATGTTATTGACCTTTAAAACCTACCTTTGGACAGGTGGATGCTAAATATAAATTTTGGTTCGAATGTCTTCAGTAGTTTTCAAGTTGTAAGGAATACGCTTTACACGCACCTGCTCGTGAGTCAAGTCCGATGGGACTTGTACAGAAAAACGGTCCGTTAATGATATCTCCCTTATTAATCCTCGTATCGAAATGATGCACATGAGAAAAAAGGTTTAGAAATTAATTTCTACCAAGGTAGGTAGATTTCCATAAAGTTTGGTTGTGTATATTTTGTGGAAGTGCAAAATCACTGTTTCAGTTTCGTATAAACCCCCAGTCAGTTCAGGGATTTAGAAGCAATATTTGCCCTAAAACCTATCAAGGACAGGTGTATTCTAAATATGAGTCTCCCATTTTCACACCAGGCAAATGCTGGGGCTGTACATTAATTAAGGCCACGGCCGCTTCCTTCCAACTCCTAGGCCTTCCCTATCCCATCGTCGCCATAAAACCTGTCTGTGTCGGTGCGACGTAAAGCCCATAGCAAAAAAAAAAAAAAAAAAAAAATATATATATGAGTCTTGGTGGAAATACATCCAGTAGTTTGTAGCACTCGCGTACATACGGCGTAATTAAGGAAGAAAATAATACAGTTAAGAAAGTTGAAAGTAATAGAAAATGGATTATAACTGAGGACAGCCGGATAACGACAAATATGTAAATGCCAAATGAATGTATTGGAAAATCAAATGCCCCTCAATAAATTATGCTAGTGTGAGTTATGGATATAATAAAGCGGTAACATAGGAGAAACTTAGATCCAGTGATTCTTAGGTAAACAAATAATAAGAAGATGACTAATGGTGTTATTACTTAATCTATTCGAGGGCAGTTATAACATCCAACGATATTCCGCCAATATCCCGCAGATAGGCCGATTGACGCCTCTTTTGCCTTCTACCCAAGGAACAACCACGAATTTAAAAGCATGATGAGGAAAATGGCAATACGTTACTTCCCTGCTGGCATGCAGTCAGAGACGTTGCCATGGTAACCTGTAGGTTCGTTGTCGGTCTATCGGTCACTCAATGCAGAGCATGATACCAGCGGAAAATTGTAAATTTCTCCGTCATGTGAAGAGTAAGGTAAATTATGAACATAACGAAAGAGACGTTTCACGTACGGTAAACGAAGTTTACAGAAAATCAATAGTATAAGAGAAAATGGAGGAAAACCATTCTGGTTTTCCTATAAACCCCCCGTCTGTTCAAAGATTTTAAAATGATATGCATATCGGAACCTTCCCCTGGATGAGTATACTCTAAATATGAAGTTTGGTTGAGATCTATCCAGCCGTTTCGAAGTGATGGTAGAAAAACCATTCTAGTTTTCCTATAAACCCCCGCTCTATTATAAGATTTTAAAATAATATGCATATCGTAACCTTCTTTGGGATGAGTATACTCTAAATATGAAGTTTGGTTGAGATCTATCCAGCTGTTTCGACGTGATGGTGGAAAAACCATTCAGGTTTTCCTATAAACCCCCCGTCTATTCAAAGATTTTAAAATTACATGCATATCGAAACCTTCCCCTGGATGAGTATACTCTAAATATGAAGTTTGGTTGAGATCTATCCAGCCGTTTCGAAGTGATGGTAGAAAAACCATTCTAGTTTTCCTATAAACCCCCGCTCTATTATAAGATTTAAAAAAATATGCATATCGTAACCTTCCCTGGGATGAGTATACTCTAAATATGAAGTTTGGTTGAGATCTATCCAGCTGTTTCGACGTGATGGTGGAAAAACCATTCAGGTTTTCCTATAAACCCCCCGTCTATTCAAAGATTTTAAAATGATATGCATATCGAAACCTTCCCCAAGATGAGTATACTCTAAATATGAAGTTTGGTTGAGATCTATCCAGCCGTTTCGACGTGATGGTTGAACAGACAAACAGACAAACAGACAAACAAACAGACACGAAACGTAAAAACCACCGATTCGGTCTTGAGTTGACCTAAAACGGATAAATATCTGAAAAATTGGCAAAACAAAAGAAATTACAGACAGCGGACCCCCTACAATTTTATTTATATAGATAATGTTTGTTTGATTCAGGTACGTAAACATCAGAGTCAAATTGTAATTTGCTTTGCGTCATGGAAGAGTAATAAAATGTAGTCCGAGATATCCGATCCATAGGGGATCAATAACTTGGAGGAAATTTGGTTCTGTTATCTCAACTAATTGATTAGTATCCAACCACATTTCCACAGTAAAAATTCTAGTAAAATTTACATGCATGACATCCTCGTCGTTGTTTTGGAGTCTTAAACTCATTCGATTTTTCGCATTGATTTATTTTCAACTTAAAGTATTCTGAGTAATGAACGAATCATAGGAACACACATTAGTTGTAAGTAAAGCCAATTGACAATCTTGTTTGAGTTATGTATAGAATTTAAACTGTTTCATGTTTCCTTGTACAGTATAACGGCCGAGAGGTTTCGTCGTGCTGACCACATGACACCTCGTAATCTGCAGGTTTCGGGCTGAGCAGCGGTCGCTTGGTAGGCCAAGGCCCTTCAGGGTTGTAGTGCCATGGGGTTAGGTGAGGATTTTTCATGTTTTCTTATCTTGAATGATTTCCGTGCTAATACATGTAGACGTTTATACAACCTGAATGAATGAATGCTCAATTTCGTGTATGAATAAATGAGCCTGTGAGTAATAATTATATAAGGCCATAATTTAACATCTTTAGTGTTTCTTTATTGCTATGAAACGCTAGTATTCCACGTTTAAGTACTTATCAGATATGAGTTTTAAAGTTTGTCTGGGATTGTTATTACAAGAGAAATAAGGTTACTTCGTTTGTTTATCTTGATCTGTGTACAAAGTTTCGTATTATAAAAAACTTTATAGAGAAATCGTACTGATTTGTTATGAAAGGGATAGTGAATAGAAAGGTTATTGGCATTGTTGTGGTCGAATATAATATGGCGTTTATTATAATGGGTATGGAGTCAGCATGGTAAAAAACAGATTAGATGTAAGGCTTTTCAGGCGTTTGCTCTATTAACCAGCGTTTCGTCTTAGGTCTGACACTAGACTCATCAGAGTGGGATGTGTCAGACCCCCTACCCACTGACGCTGGGGTGTATGCAGGTGAACTTATCAGAAGCCCTATATAAGAGACACAGTCTGATAACTGCATACGGGAGATACATCTCCACAATGGAATTATTGCCCGCCTAGCAATTCCGAATGGTAGTTCAGGTACATAATTAGATTACACTAGACGACGAAAGAACTTCAAGATAGGTTCGAGGTAAGTAATGTGGTGGAAATGCATGAACTGCGTAAATGTGGTGTGATATTTCACTTGTTTTCGGCGAACAATTTTCCGGTTGTACAAATGCCGTAAACTTTAATCTTTGGTCTTTTGGCACTTATGCAGCAACGTATTTGGAAAGATTGTTTATTTCCTTGACAACGAACACTGATCATGGGAATATGTTCTAATATGATCGCGGATTAACTTGAATTAACGTGATTTATGTTTGTGACATTTTCATAAGACTGATCGTGAATAATGACGAGTTTGCCATGTATAAATAAGGGAAATGAAGTTAGAAATGCTTACATTAGTAACTTACAATTTCAAATTTAAATTGATTTTGTTTTAATTCAAGGTTGTTGGGAGATTAATTGCAAATTGTTAGGAGAGATTTCATATTTATTTCTCATTTCAGATTTACGAGTGTCTTTGACTGGAAATATCAAGCGAAATATTAAACCAAGAATCGATTCCACAATTCAAGGCAAAATTTGAGAAATGTTAAAACAGATTCAAAACAATGTATGGCTGTTTTAAGTTTATTTAAATTTTACGAAATTAATTAGATTAATTGTTATTTTCTTCGTTCATTATTATTCATGACATAATTTATGACATCATGATTCTCTTTCATTTTTTGGAATAAAGTTTCATTTACCTAGTTGAAAAAAGTCGAAGTTAATTAGGTTTTTTATGTTTTTGTCAATATTAGTCGGTAGTCAGAACCCGTAAATTAGTCTACTTGAATCTTTAATTAGTCGCACGACGCCGTAGGCTAAATTACCACAAACCGAACCTAACACGCCCACGGGAGATGAAACTAATGCATATTGTGGTGAACGGTTAGGCTGAGTGCACATTGGATCCGTATTCGTACGGAATTACGTTGTACGAACACGCGCGAATTTGTACGAACTATCTGGACACTAAGAAATACTGTGCGGCCTCGCACACTGCATACGAATTAGTCGAGCTTATACGCGCGTTTAGATACGACGTCCGATCACGTTCCCAACTTGTTGGAATTTTACCGGTTCTTTACGTACGAATTCCGAGCAATATGGAGGTTTGAAAAGTTCATACGGTGATATACACGAGTAGCGGCGATTAAGGGAAGCGAGGGCGAGCAGCCCCCCCCCCCCCCCACCAGCTTTCTGGAGAAAATATTACATTTTTATTTAAATTTGGCCGCGTGAGACTAGGAATCATTAAAAATAACAATTTATACAAGCCCTGCTGTCTTATCAGCTATTTTTTTCCTTAATTATTAACAAAATTATTAGCGGAAATGCGCACAAAATGTCGTTCGTCGCCGTTAACCAATTTGTATAGCACCACAGAAAGTAGTGGATACTTTGCGTGTGCTGTGAGGAAGGGTGGTAGGGCTATATTTTACTTTTGCCAAGGTCATGGACACTGAGGTATGATTCACCCGCTTGCCGCGCGCATTATTCAGTCTGGTAGTCTCTTTAGTGTCTGTTAGTTTCTTAGTGTGTAGTCAAATACTAAATGATTTTAATTGTTCAATCATTCTAATGCATTACTTTTTAACTGTAACAAATGTGTAGTATTGTGTCTTTGATTTTATTGTATAGTATTGAATCAAAATCTCAATAAAAACTTTTATTACCGCACTTCCATTAGTAAACTGTCAACCTTTACCTCTGTCGAAATGCGCTCAGAGAGCCTAAAAAACCCTTACCCTTTTGTAGCATTTCTTTTTCAGTTGTGATGTATATCTACCCCCCCCCTCCCCGTCCGCTATATCCCTCAATCTCGGGTACTATTTGTTGTCTCTATTCCACCCCCCCCCCTCCCACCTCCACACTTTTAATTCCCAATCGCCGCTACTAATATACCCTGAGCACGAAAATGCTTGTGGGATCAAAGTAATTGCAAATATCAGTAACGTTACTATTAACGCAATTCATAAAAGGAAATCTCTGAAGATGGATAACCGAGCTCGATAGCTGCAGTCGTCTAAGTGCGGCCAGTATCCAGTAATCGGGAGATAGTGGGTTCGAGCCCCACTGCCGGCAGCCCTGAAGATGGTTTTCCGTGGTTTCCCATTTTCACACCTGGCAAATGCCGGGGCTGTACCTTAATTAAGGCCACGGCCGCTTCCTTCCACTTCCTAGACCTTTCCTATCCAATCGTCGCCATAAGACATATCTGTGTCGGTGCGACGTAAAAAAAAAAAAAAAAAAGAAAAGAAGATGGATATGCCTGCTAAGGTTGTAATTGCAGATTTCATTTACACTTGAAGTGATGGATATTTCTGTACGTTTACAATCTGGGGTCATATTGGAATTGTTTTCTCCGTTGTACACCTATTATTCGCATGCTTGGTAACGATAATGCGAAGTGATTTTGTTCGAGTTTGGTTATTATCTTCCCAGATATGATGGAATTTCCCTAATCCTTCGCTTTTCATATATATTCATTAACTCACTCACTTCTACGATGCCGTCTTCTGTGTCTCAGAAGAGAATTCTCCAACGGAAATAGGTTCTTCATGTTGACAGTGGAAGACAAAAGCGAATAGTGAACGATCACATCGGATGAGTTCGCAATCAATGCACGCGTTCATACGTACGACTACGGTCGTACGAAACCGCACGAAAGAAATACGGATCCAATGTGCGCTCAACCTTACAGTATGTACTATAATTTTGCATTCCTCTCCGTTTCTTAATTCTAAAACGATGCATTTATTACGTATTTTCTTGACTCTGTTTATTCCAACCTGTAGATACTTTGTTTTAATCGTAGACTGCAGCAAATTACGAAGTCTGTTCTGAACCTTTCACCTCAACTTCATCATTAGGAGAAATCATAACCACATGCTTAGTAAGAAATAAATTGCACTTAAATACGGAACTGAAAGGTATAGCTTATAAATGCATGCTTAGTAGTTAAAACTGTTGCCGAACAAATAAATGGATGCATAGAAAGAGAGAAAGGATGAACGGGTGAAGGGAGATGGGAGGAAATGGAGAAAGCCAGAAATAAGAGGAGGGAAGAAGGAAGGATGGAAGAAAGGAGAAATGAAGGGAGGGAGGAAGGAAATAATAGAGAAAGAAAAGAGGGAAGACAGGAGGAAATAGAGGAAAAGGGAAGGGAAAAAGAAACAAATGAAAGACGGGAAGGAGAAAAGAATAGGGAAAGTATGATTAAGAGAAAATGAGGTAGAAATAGAAAATAAGGTGGAAGAAAGGAAGGAAGAAAGGAGCAAGGGAAATGAGGGAGAAATTAAGGAAAGAAGGAAGAGGGAGATAAAGAAAGAAAAGAAAGAAAGAGAGAAAGAAAGAAAGGAAGAAGAAGAAAATGGGTAGGAAATGCAGCAAGGAGGGAGGAAAGAAGGAAGAAGTACAAACAATTCGAAAGGGTCTGTGTCGTGGCGTAAGTTGTGACGTAGAATGCCTAGCGCGTTAGGGGTATTGTAGAAATAAAGTATCTATAGTATAGTATAGTATAGTACGTATAGTAAGTATGGGTTTGAAATTTTACTGATTACATTTTATAACATCATCCCCAGGGTGATCAGTATCTACATCGATGAGTTTCAAATCATTTTCCGCCACTGGGGCAGTAGATGTGTTCGGTTGGGAGGCTCCAGTAGAGTGGAACTCGTGTCACGATGCTTGGCCGCCTTAACTTTGAGACACACTCGATTAGCCTTTTGACGCTCGGATTTAGTGATTTTGGAGACTTTTTGGAATTTGGATAAGCCGCTCTATCCTCTCGAATGCGTTTTTGATAATTTTTCAGCCATTTATTGTCCATTTTTCGTGACACTTTGCGAAATAAATTTTTCGCACTTTTGCACATTTAATTTTCTCACTAGTGCACTATTTGATTTATTTTTGCCGTACACTTTTAGAAATCACTTAGACGAATCAAGCGACTTCTCACAGGACGTGCTACCACGCCGGAGTCCAGAGTTGCACAAGTTTAGACGCGTAGCACGGCGATTTTAGTACCTCAAGTTGGCGGCTCTATTGCATCACTCGATGACGTCATGTCGAAGTTATTCTCTTGTTGCTCGGTACATTAGTTCCTTCTGTTTACAATGAGATATGGACCATTGTCACACCCATGGTATCCCCTGCATGTCGTAAGAGGCGACTAAAAGGGGCTACAGGGGCTCTCAGCTTGGGAGCGTGGGCTGGTGACCACGGGGCCCTTAGCTGAGTTCTGGCATTGCTCCCACTTACTTGAGCCAGTCTCCTAGCTTTCATTTTTCCTTTCCGATCTCTCTTGGTCAACTCTTGTCCTTTTCCAGCCCCGACGGTATTAGGTTTACGTTCATTTTTCAGAGTGTCGGAGCCGTTCCAGTTTTTCATTTCTGATTATAGGCCTAATAGAGGATGGTTACCTAGTTTTACTTTCTCTTAAAATAATCATCACTACCGCCTGGTCCCTTTTCACGTCCTACGGGTCCTTTCCCTTTATTTGGCCGATACCTTCATTTTTTCGAAGAGTCGGACTCCTTCAATTTTCTCTCTCTGATTAGTGTTCATAGAGGATGGAGTCACATTTCCCCTTAAAACAATAATCACCACCACCACGTGTTGTCTAGAAATTATTTCGGTTTTAAGGCGTTCATGCTTTTGTAACCCTCACCGGCCCAAGTACGGTTTCAAAACTATAGATGCAGAGAGGGAAGGAAGGAAGGAAGGAAGGAAGGAAGGAAGGAAGGAAGGAAGGAAGGAAGGAAGGAAGGAAGGAAGGCTTAAAAATTACAAGATAGTTTGAATGATAGAATTTTCCCATTCCTACGTAAGGAACTGTTAATGGTCACCCCTGTTGTGTAGTAATGTATGCAAGTAGCGGTTGTGATTGGCGAGGTTCGATAAAGGCGGCCTGGTTGTGACGGAGTCCGCCGCTGTTCATTACGACGCGCTTACTAATGACATCGCCTGAGGACGGCGGGCGTCCATCCATCAACAAGGCCCCTTGCAACAGTGAGCTACGTTCTGCGGTAACGTCGAGCACTAGTAATTACTGAATTATTAATTTCTCATCCATGCGGGGCGGTTTCTCCGCAGCGTCCACTCATTATTCCTCGTCACAAGAAGAGGGGAACACTCCGTAATCAGAGGAGCTGCGGCCTTTACAAATTGGAACTGGAAGCGAAGGAATTCTAGAGCCACGTTAGATGCTAGGAAGGCATCTCCAATATTGACGCATAAACACGATCACATCCGTCTGCTTAACGAGATATCGACTGTTTGTTTAAGATGTGGTAGGTTGAGATTCCGATAACCGATACTGACAACTCACACTGACGTAAATCACTCTATATTTAACTAGAAAAATAGAGCAACTAATGCATCTTAAGACTGACCAAAATATCCCAATGGTGAACGGTAAATAATGGAGAATATTCAGCTAAAAGTGTGGATGAGACAGTGGCTGCAAGTTGAAATAATTTTACTGACTGCACATCGTCAGTCCTTTGTTTTGTCACACTCCCGTTCTCGGCGTCGTCACGACTTTACACCAGTTATGCTGGCAACCTCAAATGACACCAGAACGCATACAAGATAAGCGTGAAAGTTCAGGGCAGATGACGTAACAACAGCAGGTTCAGAGACAAAATGACCACATGGATACAAAAATGTTACTCTCTTCCAAACTTTTTAATTCAATAAATACAATCTTAAGATAACGAAATAAAAGACGAAAGTTATCATTTGGTATATTTAAACATATGGTGTATTTAAATTGTACCGGAGGTACACCTGCCCCGTGTATTTAAAACTAGCGCCTTGTAGAAGGCCATCCACATCAGGAAATTTGAAACTCATTTTGGAAATAGTTGAACTTTTCTGGACGGATGTCGCTACTGTCAACTTAGGTTGCGTCCTCTGGGGTGAAGATGAACTATTAATTTTCAAAGTAATTTTGTATATGAAGGATTCCTAAACTGAATTGTTTACTGACTATTTGTAATGTTCAAAAGTTATCAATAATTTTATCTCTTCCCGCCAACCTTATTTTTCTACCAATAAGAAATTTTGTACATTTATTTATTCACCAATGATACAGTTTTGATGAAAATTGGGGGTGTATCAGGGCCTTGGCCCAGAGTTTTCTGGAACCTTCCTCTTCGCCATAAAAGCTGGCACATTCTGGGCCATGTTATCTTTGTGATAGCTCCAGTCTAGAATGTGTTCGTAACAGAGGCGGGGGCTGCCTCGTCCATCTTCGGGAGGTCCACCAGCTCAAGGTAATGGCTGATTCTGCTTAACATGTGATAGTCTTTCAAAGCTAGCTCGACGGACCATAAGCCCAAATAGGGTTTTATGTATTTCACGTAAATTTCAAGGACTGCAAGTGTTCGTCACCTTACCATTTCGGTTTCCGGCCAGTAACTTTAACCCCTTTCTTTTTACCAAAGGCCATGTAGAATGGGCACTTGTTACCCCTGCTAAACTCTATTTTATTCATTTCAAGTTAAGGATATCAGGCTGTTGAGCTGTTAAGGCAGTGACTACTGTTTAATTTTGTTAAATGTAGGTTGTGCCTTTGATAGGCCTGGGAAGGGTAAATTTGTAGAGCAAAGATGCTCTTCCTCTTGGTGTAAAAGAAATTGGGAGATCCGTCTCCACGACTGTTGGTTGAAAGGAGCAGTAGCGCTCATGTAAAATTTGTAATTAGGGAGCTTCAAACTCAGATTGTTAAGAGGTTATTAGTTGATTATTCTGATTTTTCTAACATTGTTACCCAAGCTAACGAGCTAGTTCTGTACCTGAATTGTTATTTGCTTAGCAAATTGTTAGGTTTAAAACTTGAAAAGTAAAAGAAAAGAGAAATAAATATAGCCCCAATTTTAAAATTTAAAATTTATCTTCTGACTGTTCTATATCCACCCATTCATGCCCGCACCTTCTTTCACCTCTGTAAACCACGGTATCCCCGAAACAAAAACAACAACAACAACAACGACAATAATAATAATAATAATAATAATAATAATAATAATAATAATAATAATAATAATAATAATAATAATAATAAAATCATCACCTCTGTCGTCTTCTTCCTCTTCTTCTTTGGAATGGGTCTACTTGAGACCATACTTGTTCTTTGGGCTTTAATCTTTGCCCAGTATTATCGCATTTTCTCCCGGTGTAGCTCCTTTCTTTCCTCTGACCAACTAACCTCTGGCGCTGGTTGGTAAGGCCAAGCTATCGATGTGATATAGCCTATATCGATCACCAGACTGTAACGATTACTAAAATTTAATGATTATAATTTTATTTCAAGAAGTAAATTAAAAGTTAAAAAAACATTTTGTAAATAAGGATTTCGGGTGAATATTAAAAAAAAGGAAACTTCTCCCTTTTCGGAAATAATGTCTTTCAACGAATGAAACTCAAATATTGACACTGAAAATTTAACTTGTAGCTGCTGCATCTTTGGTGACCACGGCCTAGGATAACGGCTAAAGTGACGCCACTGACGGTACACTTTCTATTTCAACACACTAGTTCCGTCACACATTTTGTCGCGTTACACAAATTTTCCAACCATGAGACATATTAATCTCTAAAAAGTATAATAATGTTATTTTATTTACGCGCCACTAACTACTTTTACGGTTTTCAGAGACGGTGAGGTGTCGGAATTTAATCCTTCAAGAGTTCAAAAAGTACTCGTAATTTGATTACTTTTATTCAATTTTTTCCAAACTCTGATCATAATTACGTTCATTCAATACTCTTATACACTTCAAAATATCAATCAATCAATCAATCAGTCAATCAATCAATCAATCAATCAATCAATCAATCAATCAATCAATCAATCAATCAATCAATCAATGATCTCCATTTAGAGCGGTCGCCCAGGTGGCAGATTTCCTATCAATTGTATACCTCATATTCACATTTATTTATGATTATTTACCTAGCTTTCTGTTAAATATTTTCAACGAACTTGGAAATTTATCGAACATTTTCCTTGATAATTTATTCCAATCCCATACTCCTCGTCCTATAAATGAATATTTGCCCCAGTTTGTCCTCTTGAATTCAAACTTTATCTTCATATTATGATCTTTCTTACTTTTGAAACTTCCACTCTAGCTTATTCTACTTATGTCGTTCCACGCCAATTCACCACTGACAGCTCGAAACATCTTTCACCACCATTATTAATGTGCAGTAAAACTCGTGTAAAATTTTCTTCCTATTGAAATTGGTTCTTAAAACATCCGCATCAAATTCTTCACTCGTTGGATATCATACATTTTAATTCTATTCAGCGTGCTTGATTTGTTTAAAATATTAGAAACTATGGCCGTGCTGGTGAAACCGTGAGTAGCAGCTATTAGAGCGACAAGATGCGCTATTGACTGACACTTTTCACCATGGGCGCCCGCAGGATATTTTCCAGGGGGGTAGGGGGGGGACATTACAGTAACAATTTTCTTGAATATAAAAACCAATATAACGTCATCAACATTAAATTGTTTACAGAAATTTCCGGTTATAACAGATGGTAGATGACTGTCAGTAAGTTCAGTTTATGAAATAATATGGTATGATATTAAACAATTGAACATCAACCTGGGGCAGGGCAAGCGCCCCCCTTGCGGGCGCCCATGTTTTCACATATTGCTATAGTAAATAACTTCCCTTCCCAAATCCGAGGTATTTGATCGTTTTCCGAGTGATCTGTTGCGCAAGATATAGCTCAACTACTCACAACTTCCTTGCCTTGAGGTGGGGGATGCCAAGACGTCTGCCACCCCTTCCTCAACCAAGCAAATGATGCTCCAAGCAAATTGAATTGAGGAGCAAAGCAAACAGCTGTTTATTAGATATGTTTCTCTGCCGCCGTCGGATGTGCACTTAACCCCTTTGACGTCTCTTATGTGTACATAAACAAATACTTGCGTATTACTCCTTTGAGCCACAGACGTGTTGGGGAGTGGAAACAAGCAAATAGGTAGTGAAATGCACACAGCTATATTGTGGTTGTACCGCGACTTGGGTTTATATTAGTAATGGAGGACAGAATATTCAGCTGCATCAAGACATGCATTAGTTTCTCTTAGTAAACATACCATGGTCTATAGCGTATATCATTGCCTGCTTGTCTTGTTTGTTTGTCTACTCGAGAGGCTGCCTTGGAAAAAGTTCTTTGCGGGGGCGGATTTATGATGTAGGAACCCACCTCACTAACTCTTTTAGGGGCCACTTATATTAACAAAAACGTGCATATATTTAGATGAACTATAATAGAGTTCATCATTATCAAAACATTTTATTATTTTTCTGTATCTAAAGAAGTGAAAACTTTATTTTTATCACGTACAAGGCGAGCATCGTATTTAAAAATACTTCCTCCCAGTTTTAATGTACAGTAGTAAGAGTCTAGAGGACTTCACCTTCAATGCATAACTCTATGTACGAGGGACGTTCCATATTGATTTACACTTTATTTTATTTTCACTCAGTCAGAACAGTTACACCTCCATAATAATGTCCAATTAACCAGAATAGTCTCCTTTTAGCTGTATACACTTCATCCAGCGGTATGTCAACTTCTCTATGCCCTCGTGGGATGACTGTTTCGGAGTATGTCGCACCCACCGGACAGCTGTTTGTAGTTTTCTGTGGTCAGCTAATTATGTCCGCGCAGAGGATTCTTCAGCGTCTTGAACAGGTGGTAATCAGAAGGGGCCAAGTTCGGAGGATACGGATGGCGTGGCAGCACCTGGAATCCAATAAACAGCGATGGCAGGAGTTTTTGCATTTGCCTTATAAGGGCGTTGTTTAGAAATTCTTCGGCGTGGGGATCCTTTGATGTTTCCACTGCACTGACTAGGCTTTAGTCTTTGGTTCATTGTAATTGGGCCACGTCTCATCGCGAGTCACAAGTCTTGATATGATGCCTGTCTGCCCATTTCATGGCAGCTATTGGAGAAATGCACTGTTGTTCACAGAAATTCCATTCATCCGTTGTGTGCTGACACCTGTTGACAGGCCTGTGTACTATCTATCAGCGACTGTTATGGCAAGCATGATGGCGGCCTGAGGATTGCGGGAAGTTCGAAAGTATAAATCAATATGGAACCCCCAGATATAATACTGAAAAGCAACTGAGTCGGTTAGTTCCAATACTCATCATGTCCATGTTAAAGTGAATCGAGAAAAATGGAAAAACTGTTATCAATGTTAATATCAGGATTAAACCGATGAGAATGAATATTGTTATAAAGATACTTTTTACGATTAAAATACCAACAATGAAAATAATGTAGGATTTCACAAGAGTTAAATAATAATGAAAGTTTATTGGACATGTTGAGTTTTGGAACCAACAACAATGAGCACAATGTGGTTTGGAATGGATTCTGAGGGAAGTTGTAGACTTAAACAACTAAGCATTCTTATTTTCACGTTCAGTTAGTTCTTATTTGATGACAATGCCATATTTTACAATGGGAAAATTTTCATCTTTAACTTCAACATTAAGATTAATTTCATATTTTCTTCTTGGAGAACATTCAAATAGCATCGCTGTGAATCATTGGCTCATCTTCCTCCTTCTGTTGTTCTTCCTGCTCTTGGAAGTTCAATTGTCTAGAATTTGCCAGTTCCTTGTAGAAGCTTAGATCTGGATTAGATTCCATTTCACTACCATAATGCTTTCTGAGTAGAGTTAGAGCGTCACTGATCTTTACAATTTTAGGTAAAACACCACGGTGTATTGGTTCACTAAATATTTAGTTTATGTTCTTGCCTTTTCTGCAAACATCTTTCGGCTCGCCCAGGTTCATGAAATATGTTGCTTCGCCTTTTGTGGTTACTGTGGTTATTCTCCTTTGTATGATGAATCTTTTCGTGGGAGCAAATTTGAAATGCTAATTAGCAGGTGGTTTTAAAACTTCACTGACTGATTTCTTCTAGTTAAAAAATTATCGGGACAGATTGCACTTCGAAATTTCTGAAAAATGTCTCTATAATCCCCTGGATTTAGAATTATTTCCTGTCTTCGGATTTCATTTTCGGTGCGACAAAATACTCTGTCTGGTGGTATAAAAGAATGTCCTGGTACAGGAAAAATACAAGTGCTGTTTTTATGTGATTTGGAGCGTCACTTTTCAACCACTTACTTAATATACACATCATAATTATATTTTTGTTTTGCCCCCCGCAACCATCGACAAAATGACGAATAGTGTGCACAGTCGCAGGGAAGATCGCTGTTATTTAACCTGTGATGAACACAAGAAGTTATTTCGTTCGAGCATTTAAATCCGTCACTTTCTGTCTAGCATTACATAAAATATGTATTTTCTTTCGACTGAGCTGTCGTAGATGTTCCTTCGTACATTGCAAAATTACACGTGTGAAGTTGGCGACTAGCAGGCAGCTTGGTCGGGAAGCTTTGACAGTCAAAGGAGTGAGTAGCGTCAGCCTCATTCTGTGTTCGCAAGAGTTTGTAAAGAGCCCTTGCACGTAGTTTGTAATAACCAAGTTCAGCTATCAACTGATAGGAATATATGAAAGATTTCATTGATATATCCCTATCAGTTTTTCTCTCTTAATACATTCTTCTAACTCAAAACACTTTGAACATTTGTCTGTTGCCGGAGTCTTGAAACTTATGTTGTACTTGGTTGTAAAAATGTGATGACAGAAATTATATTTGACTCTCAGTTCAGTATTTTTTCCTATATTGTAAGTACGCCATAGTTGTTTAATTTTCAGATCACTTGACAAATAGTGCCTCTTGTATTTACTGCGACAGTAGTGTGACTCAATGGGATTTAAAGATTCAATGAACTTCCCTACATTTTCAGTACGTGCCTCAAACTTTATCACCTCCTCTTCTTTCCTTTGGTAAGAGACCCGTCTTCAGATGTTCCCTTGCAAGTTTCTGAACATGAAACTTCGAAATTCCCAAAACTGAAACAAAGGCATTTTGTCATACCTGAACCAACTGACATTTTTCAGAAACAAATTTGGGAATATAGTACCTCAAAGTCACTTGTTTGCCTTTGTTGTTCGTACTTACTCGTGGTCATTTTCCCTGTGGATATTCTTGTGTCACATGCCGGTGAATGAATGAATCTTGACACACGTTATTGTGAGAATTATAAAATGACTGTTAGAGACGCCTGATATCCTGCATTCTAAGATCGTTACAAGTGAAATCGAATCTGGATGGACGGGTGCAGTTTGGTTTCTTCGGAAGAGATTTTGATGAATGCCAGAAATAAATTTTAAAAATGGTGATTTTGATACCACAAGGATTTGATTTATTCATTATTCATTATTCATTATTTTAAGTTTAACCTCAGGCCAGTTTAATGCTATGATAGTTTTAAAACGAAATATTGTGGATACAGTGCTTACCTTGCTCTTTCATCTCTGTTTTTCTTCCATGTTCCCACATCTCTTCATCTTTTCCTAGTACGTCCTGGCTCGGCAGCTGTAATGCTGTTTTCACAGAGTATAATCTCTCGTTCATCCATTTCACTAGTATAAAAGCTGCGTGAATGTGCACACTGGCGTCTCTATAATGAAAGAAGTCACTGTCGATGCACTGAACTACGCATTAACAGCAAGCCTTTTACAACAATAAGCTTCCTTCTGTTAGCTGTTACTTTGGACATGTCTGGAACAGAACATGTTGTGGACATACTAAGTTTTGGAACAAAACTGAAACATCATCACGTATCAAACAGAGCCCAAAGATTATGAAACATATAATATCGCATAAAAAAAAAAAAAAAAAAAATTGTGGACATTTTGAGCTTTGGAACTAACCGACTCAATTCAAGTGCCCTTGAGAAACAGCTAATTATTTTAACAATATTAAGTGGTTTCTCACTGCTTGTAGGCCTGCTAGGAATTAGTAAAATAACATTTTTTTTATGAGAATGGTTGCCACATTTCAAACCATTACTTTCCACAAACCGAGCGAGTGACCGTTCGGTTAGGTGCGCGCAGCTGTGAGCTTGCATTCGGGAGGTAGTGAGTTCGAACCCCATTGTCGGCAGCCCTGAAGATGGTTTTCCGTTGTTTCCCATTTTCACACCAGGCAAATACTGGGGCTGTGCCTTAATTGACTTATAGAAAGAAAAAAGAAATTTCCCACAAGTAACTTAGTTTTGTTGCAGTCAGATCTTGATCTACGAGCTCACTCTTATTTTACCTCCCTTTTTCACTGTGATGTCCGACTCGTTGGCTGAACGGTCAGCGTACTAGCCTTCGGTTCAGAGGGTCCCGGGTTCGATTCCCGACCGGGTCGGGGATTTCAACCTTAATTGGTTAATTCCAATCGCACGGGGGGCTGGGTGTATGTGTTGTATTCATCATTTTTTCATCCTCATCACGACGTCTAGGTCGTATATGGGCGTCAAATAGAAAGACCTGCACCTGGCGAGCCGAAGCCGTCCTGGGATATCCCGGCACTAAAAGCCATACGGCATTTCATTTTTTCACTATGATTTGGGGGCTTTTCGAATCTCGGAGCCATTTACGATTGCGACTTGCGTACTTACGTACTTATACTTTACGTCAAAACTTTGTAATTTTCTTTACATCCCACGACGAGGAGGGCAGGGCTAGGAGTGGGAGTGGGAGTAGGAGTGGGAAGGAAGCGGCCGTGGCCTTAATTAAGTTACAGTCCCAGTATTTGTCTGGTGTGAAAATGTGAAACCACGGAAAACCATCTTCAAGGCTGCTGACAGTGGGGTTCGAAACCACTATCTCCCGAATTCAAGCTCACAGCTGCGCGACTCTAACCGCATGGCCAACTCCCTCAGTACGCTAGAACTTGCGGCCGTGAACCGAACACTGGCACTTTCAATATGGTTTCCAGTGGCAAATGTCAGTATTTGAAAGAGCACTTTCTTCACAGAGACATTACTTATCTGATCGTACGGTATCGAAACACTTGCTCATGTCCTGAGAGCTTGTCATCATGGTGAACGTAACTCGCGTCATCATGCTGTCAGATTAGCTATAGAGCCTATAGATGAAGATCTGAAAGATAAGGGGTTCAACATGGTTCGTAGGCGATGATGTCTATTGGCCGATTGCTGTCATCACAGGAGAGACCATGAACTTCTTGGTGTATGTTGAATGGTGTCCGGACATTTCGTACCACGGACATTTCGTACCACCGGACATTTCGTACCATTTGACCGGCTGATTACCTGCGAAGTGTCAGTTAAATATTTAGGAGAGGACATTCCGTACCACTTGAAAGAGAACGGAAGTACTGCGAAGTTAAAACGATTTCCTAATGAATGTACTGTATTCGTTTGTATATCCAGTGTCCACTAATGGCGCAGAAGCCTCCGCACGGTGTGACCACTGCTGATGTTAACCTTCCGTCGGGCGCAACTGACCTGATCGGCTTGTTTGTTAATTTTTATCTCGTATTCGCCATTCGCGGGGACCTAGCTACTTCCACCTTTCAGTACTTTGCTGTTTCCTCGTGACCTTCAAATCCCATATCGGAAAGTTCATCAGAATCTTTTATTTTACTTAACCTGATAATGAAATAATGCAGTAGTTTATAAATAATCACAATAATAGTAATATTATCCAACTTTGTGCTGGTCAGGCACATTGCGCCCGAACATAATGTATATTTCTATTGTATTCTTTTCTTTCAGGCTTTATACTTCAAAAATCGACTTCCTTATGATATCTACGTAAACATAAATGACATTATAACGGATATGATATATGATAACGGATATTATTAAAATAATACAGTTTTCTTCAGCAAATGTAAATTTTCTTTTTCTGATTTCTAAAGTGTGTCTGTCAGGCTCATTACATCCTCTGGCGTGGAAATGGAATTCCAATTTGACATCAAGTGGTACGGATTGTCCTGGCGTGAATATTTGGGGATTACGGGAAAACCGTTCGCAGGTATATAACGACCTAGGTGGTACGAAATGTCCTCAAAAATCAAGTGGTACGGAATGTCCGTGGTACGAAATGTCCGGACACCATTCAACATACACCAAGAAGTTCATGGTCTCTCCTGTGATGACAGCAATTGGCCAACAGACATCATCGCCTACGAGCCAAATTCTTCACAAGAACTATATAGCCTTGTCCTATTCCATCTTTGCCATAAGACCTATCTGTGTCGGTTAGGTGTAAAGCAAATTGCAAGGTTTTAGACCCATATTAATCAAGCCGATGAAGTTAATAAGGAGGTGAACCTACTGTAGATAACTTTATAGTAAATGATCACCTTACATATGTCCGACTCGTTGGCTGAATGGTCAGAGTACTGACCTTCGGTTCAGATGGCCCCGGGTTCGATTCCCGGCCGGTTCGGGGATTTTAACCTTAACTGGTTAATTTCAATGGCTCGGGGGCTGGGTGTGTGTCGCGTTTTCAGCGTTATAAATCATCCTAGGTAGGGCCCTCATCTTCACAGACATGCAGGTCGCCTCATAGGCCGTCTACGAGAAAAAAACCCGCACCAGGCCTCTCCGGAGGCCATACGCCATTATTACCTTACAGATGTCCGACTCGTTGGCTGAACGGTCAGCGTACTGGCCTTCGGTTCAGAGGGTCCCGGGTTCGATTCCCGGCCGGGTCGGGGATTTTAACCTTAATTGGTTAATTCCTACGGCACGGGGGCTGGGTGTATGTGTTGTCTTCATCATCATTTCATCCTCATCACGACGCGCAGGTCGCCTACGGAGTCAAATAAAAAGACCTGCACCTGGCGAGCCGAACCCGTCCTGGGATATCCCGGCACTAAAAGCCATACGACATTTCATTTACCTTACAGATATATCCGTCACTGTGTTGATCGGAGTGAGAAGCAACATCCCGTAACTTTTTGCAGACTTCGGACTTCCAACGTCCTTCATCACCACAACTGCAATTAGCACACTAGATAGTAGAGCGCAACGATACACGTTTTTATAACGCAACCTTATTCCCATATTATTACACTAGTAAGATACCCGTGCTTCGCTACGGTTTTAAACTGAAAGTTATTATTCAAAGTTTTACATTTTGGAGAGTCCAATGTAGCCGAGCCTGTAAAATACGCCCTCAGTTCGTACGTCAAACAGTTTTGGGGGAATGATTATTTATTCTCTGATCTAACACTCATTTGAACCCCATACGGAAGAAGTGGAATGTTTTAAACCCTATCTTATTTAACATATAGGATGTAAAAGCGACCAACCTGTGAAATTTTGATTTTGTAGGTCGAACAGTAATGGAGGAATGATTACTTTTTAAGGGAGAAATGTTTTTCTTTCTTTCTTAATCTGTTTACACTCCAGGGTTGCTTTTCCCTCAGACTAGGCGTGGGATCCCACCTCTACCGCCTCGAGGGCAGTGTCCTGAAGCGTGAGACTTTGGGTCGGTGACACAACTGGGGAGAAGGAACAGTACTTCGCCCAGGCGGCCCCACCTGCTCTGGGGGATGGGAAGATTGGAAGGGGTAGACAAGGAAGAGAGAAGGAAGCGGCCGTGGCCTTAAATTAGGTACCATCCCGGCATTTGCATGGAGGAGAAGTGGGAAAGCACGGAAAACCACTTCCAGGATAGCTGAGGTGGGAATCGAACCCTCCTCTACTCCTCTCGAGGCTGAGTAGACCCCGTTCCAGCCCTCGTAGCAGTTTTTAAATTTCGTGGCAGAGCCAGGAATAGAACCCGGACCTCTGGGGGGTGGCAGCTAATCACGCTAACCACTACATCACAGAGGCGGACGTAAATGTTTTTAATATTTATTAACATCTAGAATATAGAAGACCATCCTTCATAAAAAAAAAAATTCGTGCCCGAAACGGTTTCGAAAGAATGGATATTGTGTTTTTGAGAATCAACCACCATCCAAACCCCTTAAGGGAGAGATATTTTGAAGTATACGATATTTTACATCTAGGACATAAAAGAAGTCCCTTCTCGTAACATTACAACTTTGTACGTCAAACGGTTTTGGACGATGAATAATTTCGTTTACGGAGCTAACCTCATTTGACACTTAAAGGGTGGAACGTTTACAAATATTTCCTATTTCACACCTAGAATTTAATATATATACCGCTATTTGGAATTTTGTCTTCGTACGTTAAACTGTTTCGGAGGAAGGAATGAATATTTTTTTTCGGATCCTAACCCTCGTTTAACTCTCTGAGGGGTTAAATTTATTTCAAACCTTATATTAGTTAACACCAGGATAGGCCTATCGTTTGATAACTTCGTAATTCAAACAGTTTCATATAAACGTATATTTTTGCCATCATTCCTCACCCCCCCCCCCCCAGTCTAAACCCCTTAGGGATGTATTGTTTTGAGTCCACTTCTTATTTGTGTCCTCATAAAAAGAATTCAGTTCCTTTTACTCCCCTCACTCCTGTTTACCACCCCTTAAGTAGATTTTCTAAAAACGAAAAATACGTTTTTCTTTATTTTTAAAGGTGATTCCAAATACCAATTTTCGTGACTGTAACATCTTCAGTTTCTGATATATACATATCCACTTAAAAGGTATTCAACCACTTTTTCACCTCTCCCCCCCCCCCTTAACAGGATTTTCCAAAACACAGAAAAGTGCGCGTTTCTTTATTTTTAAAGGAGATTACGAATACCAATTTTCACGTCCGTAACATCCTTCGTTTTTGTGATTTGAGTATCCCCATACAAAGAATTAAACTCATTTTTCAATTAATTTACCTATCCTTAGACCGCTATCCGTGGTGTAGTGGTGGCGTACCTGTCTCTTACCCGGAGGCCCCGGGTTCGATTCCCGACCAGGTCAGGGATTTTTACCTGGACCTGAGGGCTGGTACGAGGTCCACTCAGCCTACGTGATTAGAATTGAGGAGCTATCTGATGGTGAGATAGCGGCCCCGGTCTAGAAAGCCAAGAATAACGGCCGAGAAGATTTGTCGTGCTGACCACACGATACCTCGTAATCTGCAGGCCTTCGGGCTGAGTAGCGGTCGCTTGGTAGGGCAAGGCTCTTCGAGGGCTGTAGTGTCAAGGGGTTTGGTTTGGTTTTATGCCGCTAGTTGCGCCACTAGTTGCCGGAGGATTTAAGTACCGGGCGATCAGTGGCGCAACTTGTGAATAATTGCTCGGTTCATGCCGGGGAATAGTCAGTTGAGAGAATGGCGTCCTATGAAGAACTTCTTCTTCTTGCTCTTCTATTAAAAAGAAAAAACCGAAGGGTTAGGAAAGTGCGGAAACATCCTATATTTGTTTCTCGGCTGACTAGAGGATTATATTATACATTGTTTGACGATCTAAGTGAGGATGACAGTAAATTTTTCAATTACCTGCGCATGTCAAAGTCGTCAATTTACGAACTGCTTGGCCGCATAAAAGAAGAAATAACGGGAAATGACACAGGACTAAACAAGTGTTTCCCAGTTGAGCTGTAATTCACTAATATAGCCATATAATGGATCAATGGTACTTGTAAATGTAAACGATTATAGAATTTTTATGGGTATTACATATTTCCATATAAGAGTAGTAAACGTTTTATAATACATACTGGGCGAGTTGGCCGTGCGGTTAGGAGCGCGCAGCTGTGAGCTGCATCCGGGAGATAGTGGGTTCGAATCCCACTGTCGGCAGCCCTGAAGGGTTTTCCGTGGTTTCACATTTTCACACCACGCAAGTTCTTGGGCTGTACCTTAATTAAGGCCACGGGCGCAACCTTCCAACTCCTGGCCCTTTCCTATCCCACCGTCGCCCATAAGACCTATCTGTGTCGATGCGACGTAAAGCCACTAGCATTCTTCTAGTATTCTTCTCACCTACGGGTTTTGTTTCGAATTCTGGAATGACGTTCTTTAAAATGCTGTTCCAAGAATTCAGTGTTTCTATTTTGTCAGTGTAAGCTTCAGTTGTGGAATCCCAAGTGATCGGTTTTCATTCTACCTCAAAAATGGTCTTCAGTATTTATTTGAGTTTCAAATAATTTTGCCATCTCCTTCATTTGCTCCATGTTCAATAAATAAACTATCACAATAAGTAAAATATTCACTCTACCACAGCACGAGACCAAACAAGGTAATGAAGTAAGATAATGGTTAGGTGGATCGCTGAATCAATTGCGTTCCATCGTCCGCATTACGTCAAGCTGGTATGAGAACACGAACTTGAGTGACGTTTCCGTATGCGCGGGGAGGTACATCGGGCGACTAGTTGCGCCACTAGTCGCCCACGGCTAATAGCGGCCTTAAATGGATTTTCCGAAAACAAGAGTGTGTGTGTTACTTTATTTTTGCCGGGCGAGTTGGCCGTGCGGTTAAGGGGCACCTGGCTGTGAGCTTGCATCCAGGAGATAGTCGGTTCGAACCCCACTGTCGGCAGCCCTGAAGATGGTTTTCCGTTTTTTCCCATTTTCACACCAAGAAAATGCTGGGTCTGTACCTTAATTAATGCCACGGCAGCTTCCTTAGCTTCCTTCCCACTTCTAGGCCTTTCCTCTCCCATCGTCGCCATAAGACCTATCTGTGTCGGTGCGACGTAAAGCAAATTGCAAAAAAAAAAAAAAAAATGCTTTATTTGAAAATAAGATTTCAAATACAGATTTTTATGTTTGTAACATCTTCAGTTTTTGAGATATAAGTAACCCCATAAAAGGAATTCAACCCCTTTTCAGTCCTTTTTTACACTCCCTTTAAGTGGATTTTACGAAAACAAAAAAGTATGTGTTACTTTATATTTAAAAAAAATATCATCGTTTTTCGAGATATACTCAATTTTATAATTCACCACCTTTGTCACTCCTGTTCAATTCCCCCGCCCCCCTCCGTTAAGTGGGTTTTCCAAAAACAAAAAATACGTGTTTCTTAATTTTTCAAGGAGATTCCAAATAAAATTTTCATGATTGTAACATCTTCATTTTTTTGAGATATAAGTAGCCTCAAAAAGGTATTCAACCCCTTTCCCACATTTTTCACTCCCGTAAGGGGATATTTCCGAAAACAAAAAATGTTTTCTCATTTTTTAAAGGAGATTCCATATACCAATTTTCACGTCTGTAACATCTTCAGTATTTGATGTATAAGTATCCCCATAAAAAGAATTCAACTAAGTTCACTTCTCTTCACCCACCCCATCCTCTTAGCTGGATATTCCGAAAAAACTTTTTTATTTTAAACTCACTCCTTTGTCACTCCTGTTCGCCACCCATTAAGTAGATTTTCCAAATACATAAAAATACGTGTTTCTTTTAAAAAAAAGTAGATTCCAAATACCAATTTTCATGTCTGTAACATATTAAGTTTCTGAGATGTAAGTATCCACATAAAAATAATTCAACCCCTCCCCCCCACTAAAGTGTTTATTTCGAAAACAAACAAATACGTGTTACTTTAATTTCTAAAAGAGATTAAAATACCGATTTTCACGCGTGTAACGTGTTAAGTTTTTGATATATACTTTATACGTGCTCATTTTAAAAATTTGCCCCTTAATACTTCCCCTTAAGTGGATTTTCAGAAAACAAATGCGTGTTCCTTTACTTTTACAGGAGATTAAAAATACCAATTTTCATGTCTGTAACATGTTACGTTTCTGAGATATACTCATTTTAAGTATTCACCCTCTTTTGTCACTCCTGTTCACCACCTCTTAAGTAGATTTTCCAAAAATTAAAAAAATATGTTTCTTTATTTTTAAAGGAGATTCCAATACCAATTTTCATGCATGTAACATCTTCAGTTTTTGGGATGTAAGTATCCACATAAAAGGTATTCAACCCCTTTTTCACCTTTTTTCACCACCCCCTTAACAGGATTTTCCGAAAACAAGAAAATACATGTTACTTTATTTTTAAAGGAGATTCCAAATACCAATTTTCATGTCTTTAAACTGTTCAGTTTGCGAGATATAGATACACTCATTTTTAAAATTCAGCCCCCTTTTCACCCCGTTAGCGACGGAATATCAAAAAATTCTCCCTTAGTGAGTACCTACATTGTAATATGAATGTATTCCCAAAATTTCATTTCTTTATGTTCAGTAGTTTCGGCTCGGCGATGATGAATCTATTAGTCAGTTAGTCAGTCAATCTGTTGGGGATATCACTAATAAATAAAACAATGAATCACTTTACTTCGTCATGGCTGCCATCTTTATTCTTACTTACTAGAACCCAGTACAAAACAAAAGCATAAATACAAGCGATATGGCAGTTCCCAGTAGCTCCGCTAGATAGCAGGAGCTCATACATGAAATACTAAACTATGTACAGGGAGATTGCATATCCAAATCACATAACACCGTTAGAGTGTGTACGAGTCCTTTTCTATGAATCTCCAACATCCTCCCCACCCTGGTCTATCTCGAGTGGGATGACCAGCTGGACAGGTCGTGTCACATGGTTTCCGTCCGAGGTGCGAAGAATAACCGTTCTAGTTCTCTCGTCACTTCCTTCGCGTAATTCTTCGACCCGTGCTTTATCCCACATGTGTCTTGGGCGTGTATCCTCTTGTAGTAAAACTACGTCACCGACCCTGATTCTTGACCCATGGTCTCTGGGGTGGCGAACTTCGTGAAAATTCCGTAATAGTAGCAAATACTCATTACTCCAACGCTTCCAGAAGTCGTCAGTCATTCGCTGGAGTAGTCTGAAGGTTCTAACAAGGTCTCGCCTAGGTGGTTCTGGTCCAGTAGGTATCGTGGTGAGTCGATCGCCAACGAGGAAGTGGGCTTGAGTCAATACACCACCATTGCCATCATGCTGCGTCAAGGGTCTTGTGTTTAATACGGCTTCTATGCTGGTCAAAACAGTCCATAGCCCTTCATCATCAATAGTGGAACGTCCAAGTATTTTCCGTAGACATCGCTTGGTGAGGCCGATTAGTCTTTCCCACCATCCTCCCCACCAAGCGGCACGTGGGGCAATGAACTTCCATGTGATACCTTGCTGGGCCTTATAGTGGTGTGTCAGTGCCGCTGTCAGTTCTCTCCACAAGTCTGTTAACTCTGCGTTCGCTGAATGGAATGTCTGAGCGTTTTCGCTGTAGATCGTGTGTGGTATACCACGTCGGCCTATAAACCGCTGCAAGGCCTGTAGGAATGTGTCTGTCGACATGTCACCGCACAGTTCCAAGTGTAAGGCACGCGTTGTTGCACAGGTGAATAATGCAATGTAGGCTTTCTTCATAAGGTTGCCAGAAGTAACGCACAGTGGTCCTAAGTCTAATCCCGTTACTTCGAATGGTCTGGAAGGACGTAGACGATCCAGGGGAAGTGGTGCTTCTAATTCCGTCAGTCTCCTCCGGTGAACAACTTTACACGGAAGGCAAGTGTGTAAGACCTTCTTGATTGTCTGGCGTGCTCGCAAGATCCAGAATTCTGTGCGTAGTTCAGTTAGGATAGCGGTAACACCTAGGTGCTGAAGTCTTATGTGAGTTTGTTTTATCAGAAGTTTACAGAAAGCGTGTGAGCTATCCAGAAGTGTTAGGTGCTTTTCGTTGCTCGAGATGTTGTCTGCGTGTTGTAGCCGTCCGCCTAGTCGGAGGATACCATGTTGTAGAAATGGATTGTAGCGAAAGATCTCCGAAGCTCGTGCTAGTGGAAGATTATTCTTCAGGGCTTGTAGTTCAGAAGCAAAACATTCCTCTTGAACTTGCTTTATCCAGTACGTTCTTGCTTCTTCCATTTCTGAGGCTGTGAAGTTGTGACAATACTTGGTTTTCTCCTTCAAACATTTCACGAATCGTAGAATCCACGCGGTAACTCGTAAAAGTTTCCAGTATGTACTAAATCGTGAGGCAGCAAACAATGGTTCTGGGGTGGTGGTTGCAAGAACGTGAGTGGTCTTCCTTTCCTCAGGTAGACTCATTTTAGTGGGGGTGACATCTCTGGGCCATGAATAGGAAGGTCCATTCAACCACGAAGGTCCGTGCCACCATGAGTCCAAGGACTCCAGTTGGTGTGCTTGAAGTCCTCTAGAAAGGTGGTCAGCTGGGTTGTTGATTCCGGGACAGTGTCTCCACTGACTGGACGTGGTATGAGTCAAAATTTCAGTCACCCGGTTACAGACAAATGTTTTCCAACGGTTGGGATTACTTCTTATCCACTCCAGTGTGACTGTAGAATCGCTCCATAACGTGGCAGGAATGGACGTTACTCCAGTGGCTTCGTAAAAATAATGTAGAAGTCGGGATCCGACCAAGGCTGCTAACAATTCGAGCCTGGGAAGAGTCACCTGGCCTTGCTGCAGACTAAACGAACAGTGTAAGCGTCGTCGACAAGTGCCCGGACGTACAATGCGGCGCGGTATGCTCTTTCGGAGGCGTCGCAAAACACGTGTACTGATATGTCTGTGCCGGAATTTGAAATGGCAATCCATAGTGGCATCCGGATTGGAGAGAGGTACTGTAGGTATGAGAGCCAATCGTTCCATCGATGAACGAGATTAGGTGGTAAAATTTCCTCCCATGCCAGTCCTTGGCACCAAGTGTTTTGGAAAAGGATTTTTGCAGTGATTGACACGGGTGAAAATAGTCCAAGTGGGTCGTAGAAGCGTGCGGTGGCTTTCAGTAACTGTCGTTTAGTTGCTGGCTGTGTGGATAGTTTTGCAGTGACGTCACCTGGGGTTGTAAAGAGTTGTTGGGGATATCACTAATAAATAAAACACTGAATCACTTTACTTCGTTATGGCTGCCATCTTTATTCTTACTTACTACAACCCAGTACAAAACAAAAGCATAAATACAAGCGATATGGCAGTTCCCAGTAGCTCCGCTAGATAGCAGGAGCTCATACTTGAAATACTAAACTATGTACAGGGAGATTGCATATCCAATCACATAACGCAGTTAGAGTGTGTACGAGTCCTTTTCTATGAATCTCCAACACAGTCAGTCAGGATATATATATAGGTAAAGAAAACTCAAATTTTACAGATACAATATACAGTTTTTCTTTAACCTAAAACAAACAATATGATTGGCACGATTTATGCATTCATTTACAGAGATAGTATTTTTGAATATCATGTCTAAAATATTACTTTTTAATGTATTTTTCTCTAAAGGTACACATTTTTCAGAAACCGTTGAACCAATTGAAGGAATGTTTGTTGAGGGTATCCACAAGGACATTAGCTATGTAACAGGCGTAAGATATCTTGCAAATAAGTAAAATATTGATCACCAAAAATATTACATAGTATAAAATGTTATCAAAATACGGTGGTTCAAGTTTAATATTTTTTATGACCAAGTTGTTAATCAAATTAATGTAATATTTCACCTAGTATGTAAAACTATGTCTATAAATAATTTGTACCGGGCGAGTTGGCCGTGCAGTTATAGCCGTGCAGCTGTGAGCATGCATCCGGGAGATAGTGAGTTCGAACCCCACTGTTGGTAACCCTGAAGATGGTTTTCCGTGGTTTCCCATTTTCACATCAGGCAAATGCTGGGGCTGTACCTTAATTAAGGCCACGGCCGCTTCCCTCCCACTCCTAGCCCTTTCCTATCTCACCGTCGCCATAAGACCTATCTGTGTCGGTGCGACGTAAAGCCAGTTGTAGAAAATAATGTGTATGAAGTTTACTTGCTCTCTTTGCCTGGGCCACATTCTGGGAAAAGTGCACCTTTACAGAAAAATACATTTAAAAATAATACTTTACACATGCACTTTACATATACCTTTTTCTCGAATGAATGCATAAATGAAGCCATATTGTTTAGGTTTTGGGTTAAAGAAGAACCATACAGTGTATGTGTAAAATTTGGATATTCTATGTATTATAGGATGGGAATAATGTGACATCATAAGAATATGAATTGTTGTGCTTATTTCTATTCCCAACTCTACTATGTTCTTAATTTCCATTTTTAGGAACCACGCAAATAGACCTTCAAAATTATCACTTGTTTATGATTTATTCTCCAGTTATTCGGTTTATAAAACGAATAGGTTCATGCTTAAGAGATATTTTATGATACTCCTTGTCTTTGTGGCAGCCTGCAAATAAGTTACTGTAGGAAGAAATTAAATTTTTTAAAAATGCGCAGGAGTAGAAACCATTCTTAGTCTGTATATGAACAAAAACGTGGTAATTAACGTTCGTGATTATCTCGTTGAAACCTACAGGAAAGTTTTAGTTTTAAATAACATTTTTAAAGAACTTGAACTTAATTTCTAATTAGCATAATAAATATTTTAAATAGGACTGCATATGTCTCCGTGGTGGATCTTTCGTGTGCTCATAACTTCTGCTGTCTCAGATTGGCTCTTGGGTTTTTTATCATGATGCTTGAACACGCATGCACAGAAATGGTGTCCCAACATAAACAATCAACACTGCCCCACTCCAGCAATGAAAAGCAGGGGAGGTAGTGAAGGTGTAGTGTTGAAATCCACTCCATTACCGAAAAGGAGGGGAAGGGATGAACGGGTAATGCTGAAGGCGCAGTGTGTGTATTGCTATACATCCCCCACTGTGCCCATTTCAGTCACAACAGTCTTGTAGCGGGCTGTCTACCTGCAGCAATGCGTTAAGTGAAGAGGTGGGGGGCACCATGCGTTGTTTATATCGGTAGACCATTTCTGTGCATGCGTGTACATAACTGCATATATCCTGGATCTGCTACAGTTATACGCACGAAATTGCCTGTTTTCTCACGAAATGTTCACCGAAATTATACCATTTTAAGCGCATAAATTAGCAGGAAATAGTTATTATAAAATCACACCCCTAACCATTGGATTAATGTGGTAAAAATGTTGGGATATGAAGGTATGTCCTCTTATTACACATAGAAAAGAAAGAAATGGGGCCTCTATGATAAACTTCACCACTCAGCTATCAGAACAGTAGGCTATACACTAAGTAAATGTATATATAGTTATTTTTAAAATAATTAAGAAGTGTCCCTCTGAAATATAAAGCAGACTATTCCTTTCTTCCGTCGGCACTATTTCATAGGTGTTTTATTTGGGAAATATTTCAAACACCGATTTTTGTTTGAACTTGCGTGTGTCGGATTGCAGAGAGGTATCACCGCAGTTGGTAACGAACTACAAGTGTCAAGGGAAAGAAAGGGAAGAAAAACGAAGAGGAGGAAGAAGACAGGTTGCTATTGTGAAGCGCCAATGCCATTCTGCCAGCACTGACCGGACATAATCTTTCTCTCTGTTTCTATTTCCGGATGCGTTCCTCTCTTGTTAGGGCCTGTCTTTCTTTTCTTCTTCTCGATAAAATTACCTTCCATTCTCAATTTCCTGGCTGACCCCCAATTAGATAACGAGTCGTCTCGGAGGTCACGAGAAAGGGAAGAGAAAGAGGAAGCGAGATAGAAAAAATACAACAAAAAGAGTTAAGAAAGTACAAGTAAAAAAGAGGATATAAAAAGAGAAAGAGAATAGCTCTTGACGTCAGGGCATATCACATCCATACACTGCCCGAAACAAGAGTCCAGGCAATAAAAAGTTTCCGGTAATTTAATTTTATTTAATCACCTCCATCAATTATTTGCAGGGTTGTGGACAATAAACTGTTAAGTACTCAGTGATTTGTCCTGCTGTCAAAGGGAAGTGGGAAGCTTAATTACCATCAGCTGCTTTAATTACAGGTTAACATTATTTACTGAGCGATAGCTATGTTTTAGAGCCCTCGAAATGTATATTTTATACATCTCTTCTGTGGAAGTAAGATTGTAAAGAAAGAATTTTATCCTACAGAGGTATTTTAATGGCCGGCAGTTTACTCGTCTTGGTGAAATAAACTCGTGTCTTCGTGCTTTTTGAGGTGATGCACTTTATTCCAGCCACACTCCCCACAGAGGTGAGCTGCATGTAGGCCTACCTTTCTAACCAATCTCAATCTCTGGTGGTACCGAGAATCGAACCTAAGCCTTCGAGGACGGCACCTAATAGCGGAGGTGACTGCTCGTCTTGGTGAAGAATATCTTAAACGTAATTCTGTTGATTTCTTAACATGACTTCCATCTCACTATGTTCATCCCCAGTTCTGGAACTCGAGAAAATAAGGAAAACTTATTTCACAGTCTCCATTATACCCTGGCTCAGAAGTGATATTCTACCTTCTTATCAACTAATAATAATGTTACTGGTTTTACATCCCACTTACGGTTTTCAGTGACGCCGATGTGCCAGAATTTTGTCCACAGGAATTATTTTGTGAGCTGGTAAATCCACCAACACGAGGCTGGCTTGTTTGAGCACCGGACTAAGTAGGGATCGAGCCCATTAATTTGGGATCACTCTACTGTTTAAGCTACTCAGCCCGACATAGGTATGCTGTAATTTGAATTGGCCTCTGCAATTATATCACTCTAAATCTTCTTCTTCTGCCGCATTTCCCACTCTTTGTGGGTTTGGGGATGCGAACTGGCTCTGTTTAACGGCCGGATGCCCTTCATGACACCAACCCTATGACGAGAGATGTAATCACTATTGCGTGCTTCTGTGCTGGTTGGCTGAGTGGTGTGTTGTCTCAATATGAAGAGGAGACAGTTGGGACAAACACAAATACCCCGTCGCCGAGCCAGAAGAGTTAATTAGATGCGATTAAAATCCCCAACCGGGCCGAGAATCGAACGAGGTACTCTCTGACCCGGAGGCCTCACACTGACATTCAGCCAATGAGTCGGACAACATATCACTCTAAATAAATAAATACATTCAGTAAATAAAGCAAGATTGTCGCTTAAGAACGGATCGTAACTTGCAGGAATTCGTGATAACATGGAAACATCTTTATTTACTTCTACTCACAGTCATTTCTCGACTCAAAGGCATGAAAGGCAAGATATGCCTACGTAGACAAAGATTAAACTCAATAAATATTTACGAAGAAGAGGAGGCAATATCTTCATGCTTTTTTGTTTTTACAATTTGATTTACGTCGCACCGATGCAGATATGTCTTATGGCGAAGATGGGATAGGAAAGGCCTATGGGTTGGCAGGAATCGGTCGTGGCCTTAACTGAGGTGCCTGGTGTGAAAATAGGAAACCACTGAAAACCAACTTCAGGGCTGCCGGCAGTAGGGTTTGAACCCACTATCTCCCGGATGCAAGCTCACAGCTGCGCGCCCCTAACCGCACGACCAAATCGACCGGTCTCTTCATGCCATGAAATGGACATCACGTATGTAATAATATTCTAATTTTACAGTACATTGTTAAAATTATCCTATGACTGAAAATAGAAAACAAGATTATGCCAATTACAAATTATTATAAGTAAATTTTATAATCATCATGTTGATCAGTAGAAGAGTATATTTTGTTCTTTTAAGAGCTTCAGTTCTCAGAGGTATCTATAGGCTAGTGTCATACTATACGAGATGGCAGTACTAGTTTATTTAGAGCCATTCTATTGTGTATTTCGTTACGTGGTCTGCACAGTACGACCCGGAGTCTTCGTATAGTTACAACGAAATAATACAACAATATTTCGGAAAAACTACACGCACGAGGTCTCCATTCTTAAACGACGTGAGGATTGTTGAACACATTACTCTTAACCGTCAAGTATTAATATATCATTGATGAAAGAAGCTTCTCTGCAGTTAGGTTTGCGAAGTTTGGACGAGTTTCACCATACACAGATACTGATCAATATTTCCAAAGTATATTCTTGGTGTGTTCAGTAGCCTATGTTCTCGACTCACCGACCGATTGCTGTTAGAATACGACTGAGTGACACAATGACAGTCCCACTAGACCTGCCGTTTCCATCTCTCTGGAAAACATTCACTATACAATTCGTTTCCATCAAGACGTTGTGAACAAAAAGGGGAGACGTGGATAAAAGGGGTGGGATGGGTGGCAACGCGAGGGTGGTATATCAGTGGGGTTCGGGCTGGGAGGTAGGATAGAACGAGGAGGATAGTAACAGTATAGCAGAGAAGACGAAAAATCTCGTCGAAAATAAATGACCGTCCGGGACATCCCTTCGTCTCGACGTATAAAGTGAATGTTGCGACTCGCATATGAAATTCAATTCCGCGCTTCCTTGCGATTTCTCTCTTCTTCAACTGGTGAAAAGGATGACCTGCCAGCAGAGAGCGACTCAGAGGTCTAAGTCTTGATGGAACGCTCCATAAAGGAAGAATGGCGTGATGGGATTAATTTTTACCACCCCCTAACGCTCCTTGTCCCCTTCCCCACCCTTCTTCCTTGCTTCTCCCTCAAAACGTAAGAAGAGTGGGGGAGGGGTGACAGAAGAGCAACTTTTTTCTTGGGCCATGTCTTCGCCATCAACATCCCCTACTCCCTCCGCATCCTCACGAGCTGATATTGCAAGCGAGAAGAATTGAACCAGTTAAAATTTAGTATGGCCGTCTCGGAATGCATGGCAATAGCTGTCGCCCGATGCTGAGGAATGATCTTGTAACATAGCGAGAAGGAGAGAGAGAGAGAGAGAGAGAGAGAGAGGAGATAAACGACGAGGACACATTCTATATTGAAAATACGTTGTATTCGCTACATGGCTCCTCTATCAGCCAACGATGAGTGTCACAAGACTTTAATTACAAAAGCACTTGACTTACACACGACAGATATTTCATGTGACACAGAAAGATTCCCGGCCTCTCCTGCATCGCCGGCAAGGAACGTTCAGTGAAGTGCCTGGATTATTGGCATGATCTTTATAAATACATTTACGTGTCGTCTGAACTTTATGAGAATGCTAATTTTGTTTGACTAAAAAGAAACGAATGGAGTTGTTTTGGGGTCACAGCCGGAAGTTTTGACATGGAATATGTACAGTTCTCTGAATTTTCTCAAGCGTTAAGCAATACCACCTGCCGACAATAACCCGATTTACGACTGCCTGAAGAAGCCTCCGCTGTTGACCAATAGCAGATGGCTCTTCATCAACAGCCCCAGGAGTTAACACTGGGACCGTGGGTTGGCCACAACGGGGCACTTAGCTGAATCTTGGCATTACTTCCGCTTACTTGTGCCAGGCTCCTCGCTTTCGTCTATCCTATCCAATCTTCCTTGGTCAACTCTTGTTCTTTTCCGACCCCGCCGGTATTAGATTACGAGGCCTAGGGAGTCTGATTTTCACGCTCTTCGTGGCCCTTGTCTTACTTTGGTCGATACTTTCATTTTTCGAAGTGTAGGACACTTTCATTTTTTTCTCTCTGGTTAGTGTTAGCAGAAGGGTCTGCCTGGCCGAGGCGGTAAAGGCGTGCTCGGTTCACCCGGAAGGACGTGGGTTCGATTCCCGCCAGGAAGTCGAAAAATTTAAGCAACGAGATTTCCACTTCCGGAGGTGTACATGGCCCTGAGGTTCACTAAGCCTACACCAAAATTGAGGTCCGCCTCCGTAGCGTAACGGTTGGTGTTGTTAGCTGCCGTCCTCGGGAACTCAGGTTCGATTCCCGGTACTGCCAGAAATTTAAGAATGGCAGCAGGGCTGGCATGTGGTTGAAATGGCACACGCAGCTCACCTCCATTGGGGGTGTGCCTGAAAAGAGCGGCACCACCTCGGGATGGCTCCACGTGGAGTCCAGCGCGAACTTCAAAGCGTGCCTGTCGTTAACGAGGAAACTGCAAGACTATACTGTGTGATAAGTATTGTCAAAATAAAGTCTAGTCAGTGTGAGGAAACGAGTTTACTTTACCAAAATTGAGTACCAGGTCAACCTGGGGGTAAAGACGGCCGGGCGTTGAGCTAACCACTCTACCTTACCAAGTTACGAGGTTAAGGATAGTGGAAGTCTTTACCTTCCACCTTTCCAAGGGCCTCCATGGCCTGTATGGAGATGACTTTTGACTTGAGAGTGTTAATAGAGGATGGTTCCTTTACAGGATGGTTACCGAGTTGTACTTCCTCTTAAAACAGTAATCACCACTACCACATTTTCATCAGTAGCGTGCTGCTTGATTTGTCAGTGCCAGGCTCCATGTGGAGTCCAGCGCGAAATTCAAAGCGTACCTGTCGTTAACGAGGAAACTGCAAGAACTATACTGTGTGACTGATAAGTATTGTCAAAATAAAGTCTAGTCAGTGTGAGTTTAAAAAGGTATTGTTGAGTTCGTAATTCCACGTTCGAAATAACCATTGTACTGGAACCTCTTTATCATCAACACCGAGGAGATCAATATCCACATCCATGCGCTCCAAATCATGTTCGGCTGCGGCTCCAGTAGGGCGGAACTCTTTTCACGACGTCCGGCCACCTTAATTTGGAGATGCTCTAGATAAGCCTTCGGTCGCCCGGCACATGTGGCCTTGGATTTTTCGGGATTCTAAAGAACCGCTCTGTTCTTCCGAAAGCGTTTTGGATAATTTTGAAGCCATTTATTGTCGATTTTACGAAAGAAAGGAATTACTCACACCTAGACTACTCTATTCGCACCACAATTTTCTCAACTATTCCTTATTTGATTGTTTTTCCCTATACTTATAGAACTCACTGAGACGAATCACCGAGCGAGTGGCTGCGCGGTTTGGGTCACGTAATTGTCAGCTTGATTTCGGGAGATAGTGGGTTCGAACCCCACTGCCTGCAGCCTTGAAGATGTTATTTGTGTGGTTTTCCATTTTCTCTCCAGACTGGGGCTGTGCCATAATCAAGGCCACGATCACTCTCTTCCCTCTCCTAGCCCTTTCCTATCCTATCGTTGCTACAAGACCAATCTGTGTTGGTGCGACATAAAGAAGAAGAAGAAGAAGAAGAAGAGAGAAGACGAATAAGACAGCCCTTTAAAAAAATAAAAATGCTATTTATTCGGTGCGTCGACCTATAGAATGTAGAGTGTTTGATGTGAGGCCAGGGATATTAATCATTTACAATTAAAAACCCTGACCCAGTCGCGAATCGAACCCGGGGCCACCGGGTGACATTACATGACATTATGTCATTACATTACATTAACAACAGATACGCATTTAGCGCTGTCACCTACGTGACAGATTCCTTATTAATTGTTTACTTAGTTTGGCCTATGAACTAGATGTTAAATCCCTTTGTAAAACTATCAACAACAACAATTTACTTAGTGTTTCCTTAAATAATTTCAAAAAGTTGGACATTTACCTAACATCTCCCTTGGTAAATTATTCAAATCCCTAATTCTTCTCACTTGCCGGGCTGAGTGGTTCAGACGGTTGGGATTCTCTCCTTCTGACCCCAACTCGGTAAGTTTGATCCTGGCTCAGTCCGGTGGTATTTGAAGGTGCTCAAATATGTCAGCCTCGTGTTGGTAGATTTACTGGCACGTAAAAGAGCTCCTGCGGGACTAATTTCCGTCACCTCGGCGTCTCCGGAAACCGTAAAAGTAGTTAGTGGGACGTAAAGCCAATAATAACTACTACCACTACTACTACTACTAATAATAATAATTCCTCTGCCTATAAACGAATACTTGCCCCAATTAGTCCTTTTGAATTTCAACGCCATGTTCAATCCGAGTTCAGATTCTTGCTGTTGGGTACATTAGTCTTCCTTTCTTACAATGATATACAGTACTGACCACTGTTGTCCAGGAGTTATTTCGATTTTGTAACTCAAGTGTTTGATACGCTCACTGGCCCAACTATGGTTCCGAAGCTATAGACCAGGCCACGAGCTGCCTGATCTGATAACTCTGCGTGCACGAGAAACAGCTGTTACGAGCGCTTGCACAAGACGTTATCAGATAGCGCAAGCCTGGAGAGTTCTACATTACACGTTCATAACTACAGAAATTCGTGAAATACATGTATATATATTCCTTCATGTAAGGACGTACATTATTAAATTTCAACACGGCGTTTGTATAAAATGTGCCGAACAATATGCTTTGTAACAAATACAGTAGAGACAATACGCGACACTGCCGGTTTTAGCCTTGTTAAAATGGGAGACAATTTGCAAGTGGCGCTCCTAGTGGCGTGACCTGAAAATACGCGCTAAATTCAAATATCAATGGAAATGTGTATACGGAAATGGACAAATAAATTACGTCTAGAGAGAAAGTGTTGCTAAAATACAAAGTTGCTAAAGCAATTCTGGATACATGAATGAAGAATTATTTAACAGATTATTATTATTTGAATGAAATTAGACATATAATCAAGATGTGAAATGGACTGCTGTGAAAGGGCTTGATTTTTCATTTATACATTACTTTTTTAGCTTTAGCATACCTGCCTGAAATGTCACGGCTAGATTTGTTGTTTTTCTTTTCGTTTAAAAGCATTGTACATCACATTAGGACACTTGTCAATAAAAATATCGGCACATTCCTTACACACATGATTCAATGAATTTACATTTAAGAGCTGGACAATTTTCCTATTAACTTGAAGCCTACTAACAGAAAGAAAATCTATAAATTTAGACGCAAAAACATTCAAAATTCAAATTTGCATCATCATCATCACATTTCTTAAATCACCCATATTTTCTTCAGTGCTTGACAACGCCTTACGGCATTCCAAATGGGGTAACTTGGAATACAACCAGCCACACACATATGCATTTTCCTGAATGAAATCAAAACCCACAGATCACACCTACAACAACACATCGGTATTGAAGGTTAACTGCTGCACTAATACAATAAAATAAGCTTATTATATTTTAAGCCAGTTAAAATATGGGTCGCGCAGGTCAGAAGTTTATGACGTAGGCCTTGTATAAAAATATCTTTGTAACTGGAAGAATATATGTGCAAACACAGTATTTACTTACATTTTCTTGTCTCGAGGGAAACGGAAGAAAGACCGCGAATCCTTCTGCACTTCATCGTTATTACAGCCAAACGCAGCACATATCTTTCCACTCGTATTGACAGGATATATAAAGGAATGACACACACTACTATTTACATATGTCAACTTAATGCAAACGCATAAATAACCCTAAAAATCTTCACAAACAAATACACGTGCTCTTATGACAGAATCAGTAACTCTCAGGTCACTCCGCTAGATAGAGCTCTAATCGCTGTCCCTCAATATCTCGCAGAGTGTCGCGTATTGTCTCTACTGTATTTGCTTGTAGTCACCGTGTACCAGGAAAATAAATAATTACTTTAAAGTTTTCCATTAGCAATGAAGTACAAAATAAAAGACATTTATATTTTAGGAGCTTAACATGCTCAACTCTTCTATGAACAATTATGAAGCAGAATAATACCGAATAGAAAGCCGCTACCATACCGCTTCTGTAGCCAACGTCATGCTTTTAAAACCCTTCAAGCAACCATGTTGATACGGAAGTACACAAACACGAACACACATTAACAAATTACTTATGCTACAGCCTATACAGCTGAATGTTACAACCATTACTTGTAGACCAAAACAGGTAACTGGAACTTACCACCGGTAGGCATGCAGAACCCTGAGTCAGCAACGTGGGGAAGTACAAGCCGAATGAAGCGAAAAAGACTTACGGCCGCATGAACAGGTACTTCCAGCACGGGCATTGCGCTTACGGCGGACAAGCTTTGACACCCGTTCTATAGACGTGTTGTTGTTGTTGAGTCATCAGTCCATAGACTGGTTTGATGCAGCTCTCCATGCCACCCTATCCTGTGCTAACCTTTTCATTTCTACGTAACTATTGCATCCTACATCTGCTCTAATCTGTTTGTCATATTCATACCTTGGTCTACCCCTACTGTTCTTGCCACCTACACTTCCTTCAAAAACCAACTGAACAAGTCCTGGGTGTCTTAAGATGTGTCCTACCATTCTATCTCTTCTTCTCGTCAAATGTAGCCAAATCGATCTCCTCTCACCAATTCGATTCAGTATCTCTTCATTCGTGATTCGATCTATCCATCTCACCTTCAGCATTCTTCTGTAACACCACATTTCAAAAGCTTCTATTCTCTTTCTTTCTGAGCTAGTTATCGTCCATGTTTCACTTCCATACAATGCCACGCTCCACACAAAAGTCTTCAAAAACATCTTTCTAATTCCGATATCAATGTTTGAAGTGAGCAAATTTCTTTTCTTAAGAAAGCTCTTCCTTGCTTGTGCTAGTCTGCATTTTATGTCCTCCTTACTTCTGCCATCGTTGGTTATTTTACTACCCAAGTAACAATATTCATCTACTTCCTTTTTTTTTTTTTTTTTTTTGATAGTTGCTTTACGTCGCACCGACACAGATAGGTCTTATGGCGACGATGGGATAGGAAAGGCCTAGGAGTTGGAAGGAAGCGGCCGTGGCCTTAATTAAGGCACAGCCCCAGCATTTGCCTGGTGTGAAAATGGGAAACCACGGAAAACCATTTTCAGGGCTGCCGATAGTGGGACTCGAACCTACTATCTCCCGGATGCAAGCTCACAGCCGCGCGCCTCTACGCGCATGGCCAACTCGCCCGGTCTCTCTCTACTTCCTTTAAGACTTCGTTTCCTAATCTAATATTTCCTACATCACCTGCCTTCGTTCGACTGCGCCTATTACTTTTGTTTTGGACTTATTTATTTTCATCTTGTACTCCTTACCTAAGACTTCATCCATACCATTCAGCAACTTCTCGAGATCTTCTGCAGTCTCAGATAAAATAACAATATCATCGGCAAATCTCAAGGTTTTGATTTCCTCTCCTTGGACTGTGATTCCCTTTCCAAATTTCTCTTTGATTTCCTTTACTGCCTGTTCTATGTAAACATTGAAAAGGAGAGGGGACAATCTGCAGCCTTGCCTCACTCCTTTCTGGATTGCTGCTTCTTTTTCAAAGCCCTCGATTCTTATCACTGCAGACTGATTTTTATACAGGTTGTAGATAATTCTTCGTTCTCGGTATCTGATCCCTATCATCTTCAGAATCATAAATAGCTTGGTCCAATCAACATTATCGAATGCCTTTTCTAGATCTACGATTGCCATGTACGTGGGCTTGTCCTTCTTGATTCGATCCTCTAAGATCAGACGTAAAGTCAGGATTGCTTCACGTGTTCCTACATTTCTTCTGAAGCCAAATTGATCTTCCCCCAACTCAGCTTCAACTTGTTTTTCCATTCTTCTGTAAATAATACGTGTTAAAATTTTGCAGGCATGAGATACTAAACTAATAGTGCGGTAGTTTTCACACCTGTCAGCACCGGCTTTCTTGGGAATAGGTATAACAACATTCTGCCGAAAATCGGATGGAACTTCTCCTGTCTCATACATCTTGCACACTAAATGAAATAACCTTACCATGCTGGTTTCTCCTAAGGCAGTCAGTAATTCAGAGGGAATATCATCAATTCCAGGTGCCTTGTTCCTATTTAGGTCACTCACAGCTCTGTCAAACTCTGACCTCAAAATTGGGTCTCCCATTTCATCAGCATCAACAGCCTCTTCATGTTCCAGAACGAAATTATCTACATCGTTACCTTGATACAACTGTTGGATATGCTCCTGCCATCTTTCTGCTTTGACTTCTTTCCCTAGAAGTGGCTTTCCATCTGAGCTCTTAATATTCATGCACCTAGATTTCCTTTCTCCAAAGGTTTCCTTGATTTTCCTGTATGCAGCATCTACCTTTCCCAGGACCATACAGCCTTCGACATCCTTGCACTTCTCCTTCAGCCATTCTTTCTTAGCTACCTTGCACTTTCTATCCACTTGATTCTTTAATCGCCTGTATTCTTTTCTGCCCTCTTCATTTCTAGCATTCTTGTATTTTCGTCGTTCATCAATCAGGTCTAGTATCTCCTGAGTTATCCACTGATTCTTAGTTGATCTTTTCTTCCTTCCTAACATTTCTTCAGCAGCCCTACTGACTTCATTTTTCATGACTCTCCACTCTTCCTCTACTGTGTTTCCTTCGGCCTTTTCATTTAGTCCTTGTGCAACATGTTCCTTGAAACAATCCATCACACTCTTTTCTTTCAACTTGTCTAGATCCCATCTTTTTGCATTCTTTCCTTTCTTCAATTTCTTCAACTTCAGATGGCATTTCATGACCAACAAGTTGTGGTCAGAGTCCACGTCTGCTCCTGGGAAAGTTTTGCAATCCAACACCTGGTTTCTGAATCTCTGCCTAATCATAATGAAGTCTATTTGATATCTTCCAGTGTCTCCAGGTCTCGTCCACGTATACAGCCGTCGTTTGTGGTGTTTGAACCAAGTATTGGCGAGGACTAAATTATGGTCAGTGCAGAATTCAACCAGCCGACTTCCTCTTTCGTTCCTTTGTCCCAATCCAAATTCTCCTACTGTGCTACCTTCTCTTCCTTGGCCTACCACTGCGTTACAGTCTCCCATCACAATTAGATTCTCGTCACCTTTGACATATTGTATTAAATCTTCTATCTCCTCATATATTCTTTCAATTTCTTCATCATCCGCTGAACTAGTAGGCATATAGACCTGCACTAGTGTGGTGGGCATTGGTTTGGTGTCTATCTTGGCGACAATAATTCTTTCACTATGCTGGTCGTAGTAGCTTATCCGCTGCCCTATTTTCTTATTCATTATTAAACCGACTCCTGCATTACCCCTGTTTGATTTCGTGTTTATAATTCGGTAGTCGCCTGACCAAAAATCCTGTTCTTCCTGCCAACGTACTTCACTTATACCAACTACATCTAACTTTAGCCTATCCATCTCCCTTTTCAGATTCTCTAACCTACCACAACGATTCAAACTTCTAACATTCCACGCTCCGACTCGCAGAATGTCAGTATCCATCTTCCTGATGATCGCCCCCTCTCGTGTAGTCCCCACCCGGAGATCCGAATGGGGGACTAGTTTACCTCCGGAATATTTTACCCGGGAGGAAGCCATCATCAGTACATCATTCATACAGAGAGAGCTGCATGTCCTCGGGAGGTGGTTACGGCTGTAGTTTCCCGTTGCTTTCAGCCGTGTAGCAGTATCAACACAGCTAAGCCATGTTGAGTATTATTACAAGGCCGTATCAGTCAATCATCTAGACTGCCGCCCTTGCAACTACCGAAAGGCTGCTACCCCCCTTTCGATGAACCATTCGTTATTCTGGTCTCTCAACAGATACCCATCCGATATGGTTGCACCTGCGGCTCGGCTATCTGCATCATTGGGACACGCAAGCCTCCCCACCGCGGCAAGGTCACATGGTTCGCAGAGGAGGTCTATAGACGTATTCTAGATCAAAATACGAGTGAAGTCAGGGGAGGAGCTGTCTCGCTAGTTTTTTACGACAACGTCACCCGGCACAAGTCTGACTAACGTGGAATGAAAGAGACTTCAGTTGATCAGTTCAGTACAATTATATTTACAGGTGGTCGATGAAAAATGAAATGGCGTATGGCTTTTAATGCCGAAGTGTTCGGTGCAGGTCTTTTGAATGGACTCCCGTAGGCGACCTGCGCATCGTGATGAAAATGAAATGATGATGAAGACGACACATACACCCAGCCCTCGTGCCAACGGAATTAACCAATTATGGTTAACATTCCCGATCCTGCCAGGAATCGAACCCGGAACCTCTGTGACCAAAGTTCAGTACGCTAACAATTTAGCCATGGAGCCGGACAAGTGGTTGATTATAACTACAGGGAGAGAGAGAGAGAGAGAGAGAGAGAGAGAGAGAGAGAGAGAGAGAGAGAAAGAGAGAGAGAGAGAGAGATAAATGGCATCATGGTTGTCACGTCAATATATTAAAATGAAATAAAGAAAATCGATTAAATTATTTTATCTTAAAAATTGAGTTCCCAGAAGCAAACCATAATTTAATTTCATCGATTATAAATTTCAGAAACATTCACGCTCTTTAGGTCTATTCAATCGTGAAAGTACGAGCGTTTCGCCTCAATGTAGTAATGAGCTCCTCAGTTACACTGCCACACCTTTCCAAGGCGCTGGTGGCTAGCGCGCCGTTGCCATACCTCTCTCTCAGACAGAACTCGGGCTAGCCGAATCTGTTGATGATTTTATCTCTCCGACCGTAAGTGGGTCTTGGGTGCTATTTCTGAATAATCTAATCTATAGCTACATTGATGTGGGCAGATGAGGACCTGTTAGCGAAAGCCAATTGTGCCATAATAACCCAACGTGGTGATGAGAACGTTGGACTTACGGATTAGTCCAGAATAGAATTTCCGGGACGTTTTCTTTATTCTTGTACTACTTGAGAGACTGATGGATGTCTCGATTCCGTTCTAACCAGTGTGCGCCTGAGATAAGACGGAGCGCACGATTTGGTATAGGGTGCACCCTATTCAGGTGAGTTTTGGCTGCCATTTCCCAGATCGGACTGGCGTACTCGGGGGTTGGTCTACGGGAGGTCTTGTATAGCGTGAGCCTGTTTTTTTTTTTTTTTTTTTAAGGTCTTGGTCGGTTTTCATAATAGGAATAATTTCAGATAAGCGACTGTTCGCTTGGGCCGAAATAGAAATTATATGGTCCTTGAAGGAGAGTCCTCTGTCTAGGGTAACTTCTAGGTACCGGTACTCGGTTGCATTTCTCCACCGTATCACTTCGCCAAAGAAGATCAGTGGGAGAGGGTCAGCTCTGGTACGCAGCACTATTTTTGTTTACATTAATTTTGATCCTCCGCTTTTGAAGCCATGGTTCGAAGGTGGAGAGGGCATCTTGAAGATAATTTCGTACTCTGGGTGGTTGCCACGAGACAGAGGAGATAGCCGAGCCTTCTATGTAGGACAATACAGTGACGGTGCACTAGGGGAAGCATGAGCCTCCACTTGTATAAATGCCTGTCTTTGGCATAAAAATCCCAGAAGGAAACCATAATTTAATTTCATCGCTTGCAAATATCACCTAAAGAGCTTGAATGTTTTTTTCATTTTTCTTTACAGCTATAATGTTGTCAGTGCTATCTATTGGGAACTAACTTACCTAGTTGGTCGTCTAGCGACACGGATGGTTAATTATACAGCGCGAGCATTTTATGTTTCAGTTCATTTCGTGATTTGCAAAATTTCGTACACTAAGTAACTTCTAAGAGGCTGCCTGGCCGAGGCGGTAAAGGCGTGCTCGGTTCGCCCGGAAGGACGTGGGTTCGAATCCCCGTCAGGAAGTCGTAAAACTTAAGAAACGAGATTTCCACTTCCGGAGGTGCATATGGCCCGGAGTGTCACTCAGCCTACACCAAAAATGAGTACTAGGTTAATTTCTGGGAACAAAGGCGGCCGGGCGTAGAGCTAACCACTCTACCCCATCACGTGCCGAGGTTAACAATGGTGGAAGCCTTTACCTTCCACTCCTCCAAGGACCTTCATGGCCTGTACGGAGGTGACTTTGCAAGTAACTTCTACCTTGTCCGGCCCCGCGGTGTAGTAGGTAACACGTCCGCCTGTCACACGGCGGCCCCGGGTTTGGTTCCCGGCCGGGCCAGGGGTTTTTACTTGTAAATGATTAATATGAGTACCAGGTTAATTCCTTTTAATTGTAAATGATTAATATCCCTGGCATGGGGCCCAGCATTTACCTGATGTGAAAATGGGAAACGACGGAAAACCATCTTCAGGGCTGCCGACAGTGTGGTTCGAACCCACTATCTCCTGATTACTGGATACTGGCCGCACTTAAGAGACTGATGCCTTTCCTGACACCAACCCTATATGGAGGGATGCAATCACTATTACGTGTTTCTCTTGTGGTTGGTAGTGTAGTGCGTTGTATGAATATGAAGAGGAAATTCTTGGGAAAATACCCACTCCCCGAGCCAGAAGAATCAATCAGACGCGATTAAAATCCCTGACCCGGCCGGAAATCGAACCTGGGACCCTCTGAACCGAATGCCTCAACGCTGACCATTCAGCCAATGAGTCGGACTAGTAACTTCTGCCTTACTTGTCCTAAATCAACAGCAATGGTACCGTTATGTTGGTGTAAGATCCTCTAAACAATGATAGGTCATGGGTTGGAATTTACATTCCGAAGTTAAGTTGATACGATGCAAATCAATTTTCTTATCGTCAACCCCGCAGAACTTTGTCCCTGAGAGTCGTTAGGACTAGAGACAGCTTTATAATGGTATCACATGTGGGGATTGATATTTTGATAGTCAAATCGTTGACTTTTCAAATAAAGTCGCAACTGTTACTTCATTTTATTTACTTATTCATAGCCTCTGTGGCTCAGGTAGCAACGCGCCGGCCTCTCACCGCTGGGTTCTGTGGTTCAAATTTCGATCACTCCATGTGAGATTTGTGCTGGACAAAGCGGAGGTGGGACAGATTTTTCTCCGAGTACTCCGCTTTCCCCTGTCATCTTTAATTCCAGCAACACTTTCTACTATCATTTCACTTTATATGTCAGTCATTAATCATTGCCCAGAGAAGTGCGACAGGCTTCGGCAGCCGGTGCAATTCCTATCCTCGCTGACCCGGTCGAATGATTGGGAACAGGCTGAGGATTTTCTTTCTTTCTTTCTTTCTTTCTTTCTTTCTATTTATTCTTATTCATGAAATGACTCAACGAGCAAAGCTCACTTTAAGGGACTATGTTCATTGGGACATATCGTAATATTCGAGTGATAACATTGGAACGATTTCAAGATGTGCGAGAAATAGAAGGGGCTTTAAAATAAAAACTACTGCAGTGATACTGACACTAATCTAAAGAAAAAACTTGTGTGAGTGTTCACGGGCGCTTATGCACTATCTGTACTTGTATTCGTTATAATATGATTTATATATGTTAGCCTGTCTATTTGCGAACAAAGCAAGACCAGAATGTTTGAAATCGCCGACGCATTCACACGGTACGACGCTCTGAAGTGTAGTTAGGCCCCCGCGGAGGGAGGTTGTATCATTGCGCTAAATTTATTGTTGTGACGCTTAGATGAGGCCTTTAGTTACGTAGCGATATCATAATATCGAATGCATCACTTATAGTTCGCCAGGAACAGTCTGTGATAGACTGATCATAACGCCAACATCCCGTGCATGCTGAGGAGTGAGACGTAACGCCAGAATGGGTAGGGACTATGTCGGAGCGACGGCCACAGGTTATTTGGGCGTAGCATACATCACGTGGGTGTTAGAAACAAGTGGATGCGCAGAATTCCGGTTTAGATTGTCTTTTGTGATCGTTGTCAAATCACGCTACTACTAATCATAATCGATTCGATTACTTTTTTTTTTAGAGTGTCTTCGGGGGTATCTACGGCGCCTTCAATTATTCTCTCCGCAGAGCGTCGTGTGCTTGTAAGGTCTCTACGGCCTGCTTGACAACTTTCTGTAAGCTCAGTATCGGATATTCTTGGATTGTTCTATTCCTTTTGCCCACCTATGGTCATGACGCATTTCAAGACAGTCAAGCATCGAATAGTAGCTCTTCTACTTTGCAGGGTGTTCGTATGTTAAACTGCCTTCTGTTCTTGTTCATTCCCTGTTTTCTTGCGAGTAAGTAGTAATTTTACAGTTAAATACAATGTTTTTTTAAAATTCAAGTGGACACTGATTTCCTATTTAATTACAAATAACATTACTCCCTTTTGGTTTATATTCTAATTCATTTCTTTTAGTAAATAAGCAATGGCTTTATGTTAATATTTACAAAGAAGATTGAGTACACACTACTACTACTACTACTACTACTACTACTACTACTACTACTACTACAGACTCGATAATCCGGAGGTAATTTGTGGGGAGGTACCTCGGACTAGAAGCAACAAAGGGAAATTCGTGAATCACGAAAGAAATCGGCAACGATTGAAGCTAAGGTGCTGTATTGTCATTTCTTACAGTGTTATGGCATGGATTAAGATTATTTCTTGAAAAAGAAGTCTTTAATTGACTTCTCTTTCTGAATTTTGCATAGTTTCTGTGCAGCAATGTCACGCCGTCGCTTGAAGAGCAGGGTGTCTGTCGGTGGGAGTTGCCTCTGGTTGTTATTCGACGTAGTGTAGTGCCGCCTCCAAAGCAGTGAGACCCAGTGGCGTATACTGGGATCAAGACGTGGGCTATCAGTAGACTTAGGTTATCCGTTTTCGATGGTTGGTTACTGAACTTCAAGCCTTAAGCGTTTTGAGCTGTAGGCATTACCCAACGGAGAAGCCTGTTGTGTTGTGAAAGCTGCTTCACAAGTTACCGTCCTGGCCTCTGCGACTGCCAATGCTCAACCCCTGATCAGTGGAGATGGTAGCCTAAGATTTAGCAAATTAAAGTCCAGTTTTGTGGCAAAATGGATAGAATGCTTGCCTTTGGTCCGATGGCCCCGGATCAATTTTCGGAATCAACCCCTCATACTGTTAATTCCCCTGGCTTGGGGACTGGATGTTTATGACGTCTTCGCCATTCATTTTATCCTCATTAGGACACCACCAAGCCTATACAGATGACATGCACTATTATTATTATTATTATTATTATTATTAAATAAAAATGCTGAATTTTACTTCGGTCGTACCCATCGTTCACTGGTTTATTAGCTTCCTCGGGAGATCAGTGGTGGTGTCCGACCCATGATCACGGGTTCGATTCCAACCAACAAAGGAGAACCTGAAAGATTGCATTCCATTTTAGCAGATCTATCCATAAAAAGAAAACTATATTACTCCTATAACAGCAGCCCTGCAGTGTCTTCCTACAAGGATGTAGAAGTAAACGAAAGTGAAATACCAACACACTGTTACCTATATGATTAAATCAGAAATATGAGATGAGTAACGCATGGTTGATAGCAGTGGCGATCTGATCGACCGAAGCCTAGCACACTTATCACCCTCGGTCCCGCTCATATCCGATATACAGCAGTAAGCCGCGAGGGGCAAGTAGAGGGGAGAGGGACGATAGTCTGGGCTGCGATATCAGTCTCCGATGCCTAGCTGTCAGAAATACGCGCGACTTTTTTCCTCACTGCTTTCAAGTTTTGTAAATGGAACAATGAGTCAGATGCTTACATTATAATGTGCTTTAGATATCCATCATTCTCAATTGAGGTTTGGGCTTCACCGATAGCCTTGGTAGCCCTCAGTATACGCCACTGGAGACCCTGGCTATGAGACATATTTGATGTCTTCTTTACTAAAACTTCTTCCTCGCTATCTTCTGTAGATTCATTTAACATTTCAATGACTGATGCGTCAGTAAGTTCATACTATTCATCATTCTTCGTCCATTACGCAACTTCGATTTCACTAGCATCTTTATATCCGGATCATCGGACTTACTGTCAGCAAACACAGCACTTCCTATAGTCTTCTTCCATTATTTCGTGAGTGTGTCTGGCTTCACTTCGTCCCATGATTCTGCTAACCCATACACTACGTCGCTCATGGTTATCTGTTTAAGGAAGTTCGTGAGTTGATGGTGGGGACCAACACCTCCGTCTCCCGAATACAGAGCTGCAGGGCTATTAAAACTGTTAAGCCATAGCCTACCCCGCTCGGTGTACACAATACTCTGGAGGCAGGAAATTGTAAAAAGGTAGGTGTGGACGTGTTACGACAGATTGAAAGAAGATTGATTGTTGTTCTCTTTTTTCTTTGCAGTGCACTACGTCTATATGTCTTTTCACGAGAGTTTAATCCTGATGTAAACATGGTATGTCCACGCCTCCGCCAAAGAAAGAGTTGTGATTCGCTGAGCGTGTAGTACCGACCTCCACCCTGTCAACGTCTCGTGTTCGGACGTACAGGGCTGCGCATCGCATACGACAACAGTGCGAAGATCTGAACTTCTGAATAAACGACTAAACCTGGATTCTGTTCACTTAGTTTATTGAACACATTCACAATGCACTCACTGTCTATGGGCACTTCTGAGCGGTTTTCCTCTTTTGTGCTTCACTCCACGCGATGGTCCTACCTCTTGCTCCATTTCTCTCAATATGAATACTGACTCACTGACTGCTGTTGCAAGATGCACCTTATCTCCACGCTGTACAGCTTGGGACTTTCCCCCAGTAGGAGAAGACTTCCTGTTTTACACCACGCCTTGTGCCTTTATTTCTCGTTATTTAATTACTGTTTTATATATGACAACCATATTTTAATTTGATTACGTACTCTTCCAAACTCTCTAAATGTAATAAACTAAAATAAAATTAAATTAATGCGACATACTACTTTTCTTTGAGCTCGCATACAGTCGAGTGAATGCTACGGCTGCTTTTCCAATCAACTAAGCCTATGTCCACGTGCAAAGGCAAGGTGCTTCGCCTATTTGTTTACATCAGGATTAAACTCTCGTGAAAAGTCGCTACTTTATTCTTTGAATGTATTACATTGTGTCTGTAAAGGCGCCTGTACACTGTACAGACTTTTCCCGCT